>NW_006296625.1:762565-782925 GCF_000327345.1 Myotis davidii | reverse complement strand
TCCTCGCCCTTCTCTTCCTACTTCCAAATCAGGTTTCAAAATGTTTCTCTTCATTTTTCAGGTACTAATCTACTTAAGAGAATCCCAGGTTAGGTTATAAATTGCTTAACAACAATATACTGAGGTATTTAAGTGATTCTTGTACTCTAATAAGATTTATTATCCTTTATGTCATCTAGTATACAATACTTCTCAATAAAAAGCATATTCTATCTATATTTCCATTTAGAGAAATCACCATTATTGTTTTGGTGAATATCCTAGCAATCTCATAAGTACTTTCCTCTCTTCCTCCCATCCTTCCTTCCTTCCTTCTTACTTATTTATCTAGCTATTATGACCATACATCCTCAGTTTATTGATTGTATGGGCCACTAAATAGGCATATCATTAACTATTTAACCAAATATAGGCTATCTGCATTGTTACCATTATAATGAGTAGCTCTAAAAAGAATTTTTGCATATGTTGTCAATGCTTCTTGATCATAAATTCTCAGATTTTAAATTATTGGGTCTAATTGAACGGGCATTCAAAATTCCATGCATATTGCCAAATATCCTTCAGAAAGGCTGTACCAGTTTGCACTATCACCAGAAGTAGTATAGCTCACTAATAGTGGTATTAACAATATGTCTAATTTTTGCTAACCTGGTGGTTAAAAATTTGTAATTTGTACTTTCCTGATTATTAGGAAGGCTGAACATATTTCTCAGTAATTTCAACTTGTATTCCTTCCCTTATGTCTTGCTTGTCATATGCTTTACCCACTTTAAATAAGATAATCTTTTTCTGATGGATATAATACTTTATCTCTGAAATTGTTAAATTTAATTATTTTGAAGTTATTTTTAGTTGAGCCATCTCCATTTTTCAGTTGTGAATTCTATTTTCCAGGTCAGTTGTTCATTAGTTCTGTCACTCTGTTTTAGATCTCAGCTCTTGGAGGTCTCCTTGTCTTTTCATATAGACATAGTTTAATGAGTCAAAATGTTCTATAAGACGTCTGTTTTGTTTTGTTAAAACGTATTTTTACTTATTTCAGAGAGGAAGGGGGAGAGAGAGAGAGAGAGAGAGAGAGAGAGAGAGAGAGAGAGAGAGAGATGTTGAGGGAGAATCATTGATCAGCTGCCTTCTGCACACCCCACACTGGGGATTGGGCCCACATGTGCCCTGCCTGAGAATCAAACCGAGACCTTCTGGAACACAGATCCACAATTAACCACTGAGCCTCGCTGGCTGGGCTATAAGACGATTTTTATTAGTATAAAAGATTCCCATTCTCTCTGTCAACTTCATGCCTTCCAAGGGTCACTGCTTTCATAAGTCTCAATATTTTCATCTGATCTATTTCTTTTTGGCATTTGCCTCCATATCTCTAAGTATTACACTTACAAGATATCACCCTAGTTTTTCAATTGTAGATATTATTATTGACTTCTAATTTCAAAATCTCTCATTTCTTTCTTATCCCCACCACATACTAGATACTTTCAGTCATCCCATTTTCCAGTATTAATATTTATATTATTATGATTATGTAACATTGTTTATGGCGGAGTGAACTGGAATACTATGATTATTACTTCTCATTTCTTGGACAGCTCTTCCCCTTCCCTGCAATTAATAAGTATCTTTTTAGAAAGCATTTGCTTACACTTTTATGTACATATCACTAATTCAACCCCACACACTCCTGAGTTGTTTACCTCTTCCATAAAATCAAATACATTAGGTATTCTATAGATGTTAATCTTATGAAGTCTGACATGATATAATTTGAACAAATTGCTTTGAAAGCTTACTACAGCTGTTATCTTTAGGTTTTCCTTCGCTACCAACCATTTCTCTCTGTGTTGAAACATTTATTTACTGGATCTCATCTTCTCATTTTAGTTCACAATTTTTAAAATTCACTTCATTCATTTCGTGGAAGTATAGTTCTCTGAGCAATGTTGGGTATGAGAAAAATATTTGGAGGCCTTTACTGTCCTGACTTTTTATTTAGCCTTAAACTTAAACTTACTTGAAAACTTGGCTGGCTATAGTACTCTATGCTGGAAACCAATTGCTACTCAGAATTTTGAAGATAATGCTCATTAGACTTCTAGCTCCCAGTGTTGTTGTTAAAGAGTCCACTGGAAATCTGATTTTGATAGTTTTGCATAGAATTATCCTCTTCAGAAGATTTTCTGCTGGAGGACTTTCTGTTACTTTCTGGTGGTGTGATCTACTAGGATGGTTTGCCTCTGAATCGACCTATTTTCAAGCCTTTTGTTGAGTGCTACATGGGTCCCTTCAAGATGGAATCTCATGTCCTTCAGGAAACAGCTATGGCACATGCTACATATAATTTTCTCCATTCATTATGGATCTACTGGAGACTCTCTATTTTGACAGGGGTTTTCTGATAATTCAAAGATGTAGGACTATCTTTATTCATTTTGCATAATATCTCAAGTTAGAAAAATGTATGGGAAATTAGAACAGTCATTTGAAACCAGCAACACCCTAGCTGAAATGTTACTTTTAACTTGCATTACAATTATGCTACTTTAAATGACCTTGACAACCGTGAAATATCACTTGTTCTGTAGAAAAACTGATTCTTACCCATTGCAGGGGTGGCGAGGGTTTGGCGGCCAACAAGCTGGGCTGGTCCCAGCCCATCGAGAAAATCACTAAATTGACTGTCCGCTCCTAGTCTCACTCCAGGAAATATTAAGCTATTAGCAAAAGTACAAAAATCAAAACATTAGCTCTCCTAGAATTCTTGTCATAGTTCCCATTATACTACTAATTCTGATCATGAATCATAAACACTGCTTAGACAATCGGTTTACTTATCGATTGCATCGCCTCGGCACCAAGCAAGCATATGAGAGTCATCATTGATTGAGAAAAGATCTAAACTCTCAAATTAAGAGCAGATGTGATAGTCAAGAGAGCTCTGTTATAGTTTTTAATATCTTACATTTTCTGGACACCTACAAATAAAATTCCCTACCTAAATACTAGTATATCACTGACATAAAATATAAGATGCACATTTTTATATCATGAACTTTAAATAATTGCTCATAAACATTGTGTAATATTAATGATAAACTTAAAAATACCTAATGATTTCTTAAATATTATAGCATAATACACATTCTTATTTAAAAATAAAATGTTTAACTTATTCATTTTGAGTGAATTGCATTTCTATATTATCTGAGATTTTTATTTAGTTCAAATGCAATGGATTGATTAAAATGTGTCTGTTTCTTACTACAGCATGGCTGCCTGCATTTCCTGGGCTGTGAGCTCCACCAGAGCAGTGACTATGCTCTTCTTGTTTAGTGATGTATCCTGGGTAACAAGAACCAGGCTTGTTAGGTGGTTGGACTGCAATGAGCATTTTTAAAATAAACAGATGTCCATAGGGATTTATTGCTTCCAATGTGCTTCCCCAGATACTATTTTTTCACAATCAAGGGAATTAAAAGGGTATATATGACCACCCATCCAGAGACTCTGAAAAGAAATTTTTGAGAGGCTAAGGGGCCTATCCATGATGGATGTAAATGTTATTTGATTTGTTAATTTTTATATAAAAAATGTCTCCAGTCTTGCATTTGGATATTGCTTTATAAGACTTCATCACATATTGGTGTTTTGGTCAGCAAGTTTACCCCCATAAATTTCACTCCTGATGATTTTTTGGTCTTAGCTGATAGCATGCATCCCAATAATTTGATCAAATAAGTTTTAGGGATGGGAAAGCATATCGCAAATATGAACTTGGCATACTTTTATTTCATTTTCTGAACAAAATAGAAAAATTCCAGTGAAATACAATAAAATATTAATATTAGGATTGGTAAATTAGTTATTTAAATGGTAATAAATGAATAACTATAAAAATTTTTACATGGTTAATCCCCAAGCAACCCACTGAAGAATAATTATTAATTTGTAAGATCTGTCACCTCAGTAAAAATTCAGTTTTATCAGAAAAATTCTCAAGCATAGGAAAATGAAATAGTAAAAAACTAGGTAAGCAAAAAAAAAAAATTCGTTATATTTTTTCAAAATTAATTAATTTTAGAATTAACTAAAACTCTAATAAAACAGCAACAAAGAAGATATTCTGGGTTTTTATCTTAAGGGAAAAATGATGTTAGTGATGTTTTAAAAAACACAAAAATGTAAGTTGCCGTTATGAGAGTGTAAGAATATGAAAATTAGTTCACTTCTTTTTTCTTTTTCTTTTCCTGATTTCCCTTTTTTATTGAATTTATTGGGGTGACACTGGTTAATAAAATTATATAGGTTTCAGGTGTACAGTTATACAATACATAGTCTGTACATTGTGTTGTGTGTTCACTACTCCAAGTCAGGTCTCCTTCCATCACCACTTATTCCCCTTATGTCCTCTTCTACCTCTCCCTCCATTCCCCTTTCCCTCTGACAATCACCACATTGTTGTTTGTGTCTATGAGGTTTTTTTTTGTTGTTGTTGTTTGTTTTTGCTTATTCCCTTCAGGTTTTTCACCAGCTCCACAACCGCCTCCTCTCTGACAGCCGTTAGTCTGTTCCTCACGTCTAAATTTTAATTCAGATTTTGGTAACCGGGCCAGACAATGTATTTCCTATGTGAAAGAATCCAGTAAAGGTGACATTGCTACCATAAACAGCCATGAGTGGACTATTCTGAACTTTTCTGAGAGATAGAGATCAGTTTATGTTAACCCAACACTGCATCATTCCTTTGAAGGTTCTGCATGACTAGGTCTGTGCGGAGGTGTGTCTGTGTGTCTGTCTCACAAGGTCAGGTGTTTTTAAATGGATGACCGACCAGCTAGTGAAGTGGAGAAGCTCGCAGTCACCCTGGGTGGCGGTGTTATCTTTCCTATCACCACATGCCCATGGTCCTACAGCCACACAGGTGAGCCGACGTCACTTACTTTCCCTCGGAGCTGTAACTGTTGATGCTGCCGTCAGTAGACTCTCGACTTGGCTGTCTTACCATCTTCCTCATTTCGGCTGCCATTCCCGTTTCTGTGCTTCTCTGGATGGTGCTTTTTAACTTCTTGTGGCCCGACTCTGCCAGGAGAGAGTGAAAGGAACTCTAAGTTTGGTTTAGGCAGTTTCCTGAATATGGACTCTGCAAATACAATAGTCCATTATGCGCATAGTTAAAAGTTAAACTCAGAAAAACAGTGTCCGACAGAATCATCTGATGGATTAAATCTTTTTGCCACAGCGTGCTTCGGCCCAGAGGGGTGGCACCATTGCTCCGGTTTCAGGGACTGCCTGAATCTCAACCAGACAAAATGAACTCATTGTATTATTGCTGCCGAAGTTGTGAACGTCAACGAAAAAACAGATTTGGCACCAAATTGCTCTGTGGAAAGAGAATGCCGAAAACCTGATCTGGAGTGCTCCAATGTGTGGGAACCGTCCTAAATGAGGGGCCATGTCCTTTAAAGGAGAAGAAAGCATGGAAAATACCACGGTTTGGGTACTGCCACTTAGCAGCAGTCCTCGCAGAGAAACTTCGGTATTTTATTTGATGATTTTCGCAACACTTTAACAAACACAATCTCATTTAAGATGGCATGTATGTTGCTTATGTAGGCTGAATAGGTGTTATCTTAATTCCAAGGTTTCAAAGTTATCTCATGGCCCATGGACTTTAGAGCAATATCCTAGAGCCCCTGTTAGAATAATAGAATATTAGGCAACATTCTATTTACAGCATGGAAATGAAGTTCTAGAACATTTATTTGATTAGGGCAATACCAAAAGGTTAGGGAAACTATTGGACTTTTAACACCTGCCATGCCCTTTTCATCTAAACATCCCATAAGCATATCTGGGTTTATTTCAATTCCTCTACAGTATCATTTAATATCCATTAATAATATATGAAAAATGCTTTATATACATAGGCACATTCAGAAACTACATATATATGAATATACACATAAATTTTTCAATCTTCATAACACTTCTGTGAAGCAGGTGCCTAAAACAGTTAGATAAGCCATATGAAAAAGTGCATGTTTTCCTCTGATTTTTTATCTTTGCACCCCTTTTCTAGATTGTCTAATAAAAGATATCATTGGTTATGTGGTATGGGCTCAATATTGAATATTCTCTACAGGAGAACACAAGTGTGATTATGATACTTCCTTGCTCAAGTTCTTGTGATGGTTTATCATCGAAATTACAAGAAAATGCAAACTTGTTTTCATTGCCTACAAAATGCTACCTAGGACTTGGCTTCCTCTCAGATCTCACCCTCATCCCATGTGCACACTGCCTCCCGGTCGTACTTCCTTCCTTGAGTTTCTCATCCACTCCAAGCATGTGTTTCAGGCCGTTTCCTTCCTGGCTGCCCCTCCTGACATTTTTTGCCTTTCTCCCTCATCTTATTTGGGTCTGTTTCAGTCCTCATCAATCTTTATCCTCTTGCCATGCTTCATATTTCTTCAGAGCATTGCTCCATCTTCTAATAAACCTCAATTTGTTTGTTGTCTGTTTCCCCAAATAGAACTTATTTCTATGAGAGAGAGACATGTGAATATTGCTGACTGCTATCCCTAGTATGGAGAACAGTGGGATGAACTCAGTAACAGGATGATACCACAGTCCTAATGTGCAATTTTCTCAATCCATTTAATATAATTATAATACAAACTCATCCCTGATTATTGTTTTTAATGAGTGCACTGTACCATCGTATGGCTATGTGGCATCATACTTAAACCATCTCTTTCTTGATGAGCATTCTCAGTTGTTAGAGAGTTTTTATAGAACACATTTCTAGACATTGAAAAGCTGGTTAAAGTGTAGGGATCTGTTTAATCTTAATAGCTATTTCTAAGTTGTCCTTTAGAAACATTGCAGCAATTTGCACTCCTGCCAACATTTATGCAGATGTTCCCATTTAACCAGCAAAGGCATAGGAATTTCTGGTGTCTGTCTTGTTCATTGACTTGTTATTGTAGAATGTGTACACATACCAAAGGCAGGGCCTTCATTTACGGCCGTTCTGAGTGCTGTATAGTTTCGGTATATTTATATGTATCTAAATACTGTGCCTCCTTCTTAGATGTACGTCCTTTATGAAGTGACTGTGGTAGAGCAACACGTCCTTCATGCACACACATTGGCCAGATCCCACCTGAGGGGCCGGGACAAGCCCCGAGGGTTTATTACCAATTGTGACAAAAGTTTCCAAGGCGGGATGAGGCAATACAGCTGGGGGTGGGATGGGGTGGGGGAGGGACCAGATTCTTTGATAATCATGGCTAGAGAAAGTGTGGGCAAACTTTAAATCTAAATCTAAATAATAAGGTGATGTTGGAAACTGGAGGAGAAACAGTTAAGGGATCAGCAGTAAGGAGTTTCAGGTTAGAGCATACATTCCTTCAGATTTTCATCCGTCCGTCCATCCATCCATCCATCCATCCATCCATCCAACCAACCAACCAACCAACCAACCAATATTTATGAAGCCCCTAATGTGTGTCACACACTGCTCTAGGTGCTGGGAGCATACTGGTAAATGACAAACTTCCTGCTATCCTGGAGCTTACATTCCACAGTGTGTATTTCTTGTGTGTACACCAGAAAGGGAATGAACACATAAACAAATAATATCACTGGTAATACCTGTTGTGTAAAAAACGTGAGGCAGGAGACGTGAAAGAGCAGAAATGGGTTTTTAAAGAAGGGGTCAGGGTCTCATTAAACACTGGACAGGGAAGTAACCCCTCGAGGAACTGATCCTGGTGACTGTGGTGGGAGGCTGCACGGTGGTCGGGAGGGGCTGTTGTTTTGTCAGTAGCACACAGTCCTCCAGGTTCCTTCTGCCGTCTTTTCAATGCGGATGCTGGCTCTGTCCGCTCTGTGGACGGCTGGCAGTCCAGGGGACCGTGGAGGCAGGCTGTCAAGACCTGCGTTCTGTACATTTCCCAATACAGGTTTCACATGGTTGTCATTCATTACATATTTGTTTAATTAGTGAAAAGAAACAAAAATTAAAAGTGAAGAGTCAGTTAATTTTTTTGCTTTAAAAAATTGGAATATCAAGTTTTCTTAAAAAAGGGTATATCTAAAGGGTACCCCAAAATCCTTAGAGCAGTTTTAAACCTTAGTAGCTTCCAAAAATATAAATGCTAGACACTTTGAAAAGACATCATTTGAAAGGTTGGCTATTGACCTTCCTCTCCTATTTAATTTTGTGAATCTGAATTACATATTTTTAATTTTAAAGTTGTTTTTTAGTTCTTCTGAAGATGGAAAACATAGACCAACTTAGCTCTTGCCTTATTCATGCTACTATTCAATGCAAAGAGCTTTGATGGACTGAACAATTTTATAAAGGCCCAGGTAAAAGCTGAATAAATAGTTCCAGCTATGAATCTGTCCCATTTAAATTCAAAGGGCTCTAATATTATTCAGAATGAAAGGGTTGGGAGGAACTGTTTAATAGGTGTAGAAACTAGAGATTTTGTGAAGCATAATTCATGCAGCAAATTCTGTTCAGCACTTACACTGGGCCCAGTCTTTCTAGATGCTGGTGATCCAGCGGTGAACACAACAGACAAGCACCCCTGCCCACATGGAGCTTACATGCTAGTGAATATAATGACCTGCTCAACATCATAGTAGTTAGTAGCAGAAACTGCATTCGAAACCTGATTTTCTGAATCTTAGTCTTGTGATCACTCCATTAATATCACAGTTTAGAAAAACACAAAATCTTATCTCACTTATTTTACAAATAGAACAGTTTAGCCACATAGATATTTTCATGTATACGTCCTCATATGGGCTTATAAGTTCATTTGAAAACTTTGTTGAAAATCACATATATTCTATATAAGTACAAATGTATATAATCACTGTATCTCTGCACATGCTGTAATTAGAGCATAAATATGTTACATACATGTATTATTTTTAATATCAATATAATGCATTAAACCATAAAATATTAGCAAATACTATTACGCTTATTAACAGTAGCACCATTCTTTAATAATTATTTGTATCCATTGAAGAATAGTAACCTGATAAAGACATGAACTCTGCTATCAAATTATGAACATGAAACCTTTGACTTAAACCATCATCCTAAGTATTATACAAAAAAACAAAGGATTAGAAAACTAGTATATGTTAAGATTCTATGTTTACAAACACATACAATTTAGTACAATCCGTAACATTTGGGGTAATATTTGACCCAGGCTTAGGAAGTACAAACTTTCTCTCACTGAATATTCCAAAGTGCCATGTTTACATAGGTACTTACACTCTCTTTTCATATTTAGAGATGTGTGTTATATTTAGAAACACGCTGCTGACTTATTCACTCTGTAAATACGCCTTAAGCACCAAGTACCTATAATCTAATAGACATCATTTTAGGGGTGGGAGCTACAACAGTAATCATACAAGATAGCACATATAATAAACCACTAAAACAAATCACATAATAATTTTAGATCTTGGTAATCATCATGGAAGGAAATAAAGCAGAAGAGACTGTCTCAGTAGAGTGAGTTACTTTTGATCAGCGGGCATGGAAGGCCACATCTGAGAATGCAGAGAAGGATTCAGCCATGCAAAAACTGCAGGAAGGATGGTCCAGGCACAAGGAGCAGGTATAGAACCCTGAGGAGTGACTGTCCTTCCTGGCTTTTCTGAGAAAGCCATGAGAGGGCGGCATAGGTGGACGATAAGAAGATGGAGCAGAAGAGGCTGTGAAGGACCTGGTGGTGCAGGACCAGCAGGGAAGCAGCCTGGAGTTTGCGCTGAGAGTGCTGGGAAGCCACGGGAAGGGAGGGGGGGAAGGAGGGTCATGATCCATCCAATCTATGATCTACATTTTTGAAGGATCCCTCTAGTTACTGGGTGGATAATGAATGTTAGGAACTAGAAGTGAAAGCAGGGGGAGGATTTGGAAAGTTACTATCCTACCTAAGAAGAGATAAATGCAGCAATGGCTTAGGTTAGGCAAGTAGCAGTGGAGATAAGGGAGGAGGTGGGCATTGATTATATTTTGAGGAGGAGCTTATGGTACTTGCTCTATTCCATGTAGAGGTGGTTCCGTAAAAAAAAGAGAAAGAATCAGTAATTTTTAGGGTTTTATGTAGGATAACTACTAGTAATTGAACGATAGTGCCAGT
Organism: Myotis davidii; assembly: GCF_000327345.1. Lineage (NCBI taxonomy): Eukaryota > Metazoa > Chordata > Mammalia > Chiroptera > Vespertilionidae > Myotis > Myotis davidii. The sequence goes on along the minus strand of NW_006296625.1, from coordinate 772,732 downwards.
TACTGAAAAGCAGACTCATTGTGGGTGATGGAAATGATGAGTTCTCTTTAGGGCATTTGAGTTGCTTCCTAAAAAGCCATGTGAAGAGTAAAGTAGAAAGAATTCTCATGAACAAGGAGGTCAGTGCCAGAAACAGGTAGACAGACAGACAGACAGGACATACTGACATGCAGATGAAATTAAAAGCTGTGGTACTAAGTATAATAGGGAGGAAGTATAGAGATAAAAAGAGTAGATAGCATGAAGCCTAGGATTCCAGAAGACTGTTAAGAAGTCTACTAAGACCTTCTAAGGTACATGGAAGGACAGGTAAGTGTCATGGTGCAGAAGTTAAACGAATAAAGTGTTTCAAGAAGTAAAAAAAAAATGATAACTACTTAGACTTTTAGTAAGGACCAGACATAGAAGTGGTGACATACTTGGCTCCATAGAGATCACTGATTCCAAGAGAAGTAGGTTCAGGGAAGGAGGGCTGGGAGCCTGCAAGGGATGGCCACCCAGAAGACACAATGAGAGGTGAGTAAGCAGGGACAATGCCTATGACTTTTTTTTTTTAATATATTTTATTGATTTTTTACAGAGAGGAAGGAAGAGAGATAGTTAGAAACATCAATGAGAGAGAAACATCGATCAGCTGCCTCCTGCACATCTCCCACTGGGGATGTGCCCGCAACCCAGGTACATGCCCTCGACCGGAATCGAACCTGGGACCCTTCAGTCCGCAGGCAGATGCTCTATCTACTGAGCCAAACCAGTTTCGGCAATGCCTATGACTTTTGAAAAGGTTTGTAGTGATGGAGAGGCAGTTTCTGGAAATTCACATAGGATTAGGGGAGGTTGTTTATTATTTTTAAGGTGTGTGACATTAGAGCTCGTTACTATGCAGACAGCAGTGATTAAATGCACAGGGAAAAACACCACATGTGTAGGTCTGATCTTATTCACTGGAGAGGTAGGTACTGTCGAAGAAATCATCTTTCAGTCAAAGCAGTCTCTAATGCCCAATGAAGTCAATTCCATCAATGAACTGGAAAAATAAGTTTTAAAAAAATCACCTAGTTGATTCAACAATTTGGGTCCAAAAGATAAATGCAATAGCATGTATTAACTCACAAAGAAAAACGATAGAGGGAGTTTGACCTTTTGATTACCCTGAAAGTAACAACTGAGGTCAGTGATACAAACTTTTTTTATATGTAGAGTAACGAAATTCAGTTACTTTTACAAAGAAAAGTTGTGGCTAATATGATATGTTTTGTTCATTCATTCCTTTATTTACCCATTGAACAAACTCTCTGGAGTGCGTTGGGCCCTGGACTGTAAATGTAAGTGTGGGAAGGAAACAGGCCTGGAGCCAACCAAGTCATGGCTTAGTGGGAGAGACTAAGTGAAAGTAACAACTGAGGTCAGTGATACAAACTTTTTTTATATGTAGAGTAACGAAATTCAGTTACTTTTACAAAGAAAAGTTGTGGCTAATATGATATGTTTTGTTCATTCATTCCTTTATTTACCCATTGAACAAACTCTCTGGAGTGCGTTGGGCCCTGGACTGTAAATGTAAGTGTGGGAAGGAAACAGGCCTGGAGCCAACCAAGTCATGGCTTAGTGGGAGAGACTAAGTGAAAGTTTAGTTGTGATTCAGTGTGGCTCAGTGGAGAGGATTTACTTATATGCATTTAGCTTTAGGTATTTATTGTATGTAAATTCAGTAATTTGGAGAGCAGATGAGAAGGGAAGAGAGAGGACGATTTAATCAGTGAGTGTGAGTCTGCGCTTGCTATGCCACTAAATGAGCAGGGACCTGGTGAGATCAGGAGGTGAGAATGCAAATCTTCTCTTCATCTGTTTCAGTTCCTAAAAATGATGTCCGCGATGGTTTCTAAAATAGGCTGCCTAAAAAACAGGCCAACTACTTTATGTGGTGTTCCAACAAAGCTGCAGAAATATTGTCAAACTGACAGTATTAGACTTAGTGAGAGACACTGCATTGGTATCCAAGGGACTTTCAAAGGGAATTTTAACTTCCAGATGGTGAAGGGGGGGTGGGGGGGGCATTTGTATCTCAGGCCAAGAGAGCAGCATGGTTAAGGGTCTAGAGTTGATAAACAGCACAGTCCCTTGAAGAGGTAAATACATTTCCAGGAAGACCAGAGTTCAATAAAGAGAGTGAGACCTGGCAGCTAGAGATGTAAGCAAGGGAGGAACCATACAGGAGTTTTCATCTAATGCTTTCAAGGTGCATGACTACATGTCATTTGGGTGGCTTTTGTATGATTATTAATCTCTTCTTAACGATATCATCGTCTTGGCCTACCCAATACCAATATTATCTGCATAAAGTTGTATGCAATTTATATTACATACAATATGGTACAGTCAAGTTGTCATAGATCTCTAATAATCATACTTTAACAGAAAATATCTGACTGTTCTTTGTTTATGTCAGGTGATTCTAGTGTTGTGATAACCACACAGTCAGAAATTTTTATTAGCTAGTCTGTTCCATACAAACAAACAAACAAAAATGCCCCTTTTAAAAATATATCTCATGCCAAGCCAGGAAAGTACAACTTGTAAACATTCAGAGATCTAAAGGTTATTTTCAGAAAATTGCATGATTTTTTTTTTTGAATTTTAGGGTTTCCCCTCATTTATTCTCCAGGTTAATCCACTAAGTCTACAAGTACTCTCTCTTCTTCCTATTTGCTAAAGAGATTTATAATGAAAGAAATACAGTGGTCAAGAAGCTAAAATAGTATCAATTCAGAACATTTTTTTGTGAGACAGGGAATAAATTCCCTTGATGATGTTTTCAGAATACTTCAAATCTTTTTCAGTGATGTAGTTATCCTCTCCCATAACCCAAAAGAGGTAAAATGTTCTTTTGCTACCATGAACTTTAAATTCTCTACAAATGCAACTTTAGAAAAGGGATTCATCTGTGCTGAACAGTGACCATTAGTTTCCAGCCCTTCTGTGGCTAAGAGTTATTCTCTGGTAAGAAGCCTGGCACTGTTCTGAGGGACTGTGATGCCTGCCCGTCATATCTGCTCAGTTCACGCAATCACTGGATCTTTCCAGAAAAACATTTGCTAATGTGACATCGATTTTCCCTCTTGCTAAGCTGGCGAAAATGTAAGCAGTAGCCAGTTCAAGATGGTCTTTTGAGTAATTTTCATGTTCAACTTAACAAGGCTGCCAAAAAAGTTAGGTAAAGAGGTTTATGGTCACTGTAACACATGACCTGTATTGCATCCTATTTTGGCCAAAGTAATAAGGAAAGGGGAACATTCAAATGCTGAACTTCTCACTGCTGCAAACTGTTTGATTTTGTGTCTCAATGTTTCCAGTATGTCCATTTTGTGGACTGAATTTTGTCTCCACAAATTCATAGGCTGACATCCTAACTCACAGGACCTCTGAATATACATATTCGGTGATATGGCCTTTAAAGAGGTGATTAAGCTAAGGCTGCTAAGAAGGGAGGCCCTGATCATATCTGACTGGTGTCCTTACAAGAAGACGTCAGGACACACAGAGACCACCAGGTGAACAGGCGGCAAGAGGGTGGCCACATGTAAGACAAGAGAGGCCTCAGTGAGACCAAACCTGCCTATGCCCTGCTCTTGGACTTCCAGTCTCCAGAACTGTGAGAATATAAATCTCTGTTGTCCAAACCATCCAGTCTGCGGTATTGTTTTATGGCAGCCCTAGCGAACAAATACATCCAGGGGATGGATACTGTTATTTTTAACACCTTAACGTCACCTTCTTATTTAATAAGTGTAATGATTCAAATGCGATTTAAAGCACCTGGAGATAAATAATCACCTACGATATGATCTGAGGGTGAGATTAAGCCCCGAATAATAGGATGGATTGTTTCAGGTTGCCTTTATTAGAAAGTGGCCTCAAGAATTACATGAATATAGCTAAGTAATTTATTAACAACTCTTGGTATTTAAAAAATAAGGCTTCAGATTTATTTGCTAAATAAATATATCACATATTAAATCTGTTTTGTTTTAACTCTTTGTTTTTGGTTTAAATAAGAAGCTGGATTTCATTTAAGAATAAATCTGGAGTAGCTCCTACAATTTTCCATCCTGTCAAAATAAAACCATTTCAAAAGGCAGCCTCGTACTCTGCATGGGGGATGGATAGAAAGCGGTTTGAGGGGCAACTCTGGAATGGGAATGTCTCATTCGAGTATCAGCTCTAAGCTGTACTCTTACTAGCTCTGTGCCTGCGGGCAGCTAATTAGCCCCTCCAGGCCACACTTTTCTCATCTATGGAATGAGGGAGGGATTGATGATACCTCGCTCTAAGGACTGAGTAGGAAATTAGGAGATCTGTGGAAGGCACTCAGCACAGTGTCCTGCACCGACTTCAGGTTACCTATTCTTAAATCTCAAAGTGTTTGGCATAGATTACATCTCCAAGTTGAATGATGCTAATTACCCTTGCTCTACTCAAAGCACATCTTTCTGTGCCTCATTTGAACTCCTGACACTATTCAGAATGGAGCAGACTAAGTTGCCAGTATCTATTCTTACATTTCTCTTAGAGACAGAAACTCTACCATCCTTCCAGCAAGGGACTGACCACATTTTCCTTTTCCTTTCCCCTCTCACTGGTATGGGGTCAAGATAGTGGGGGCTTCAGCAGCTGCTTTGGGCCTCAGGATGGGAGTACTTGTTGAAGCTGGAAGAGCCTGGGACCCTGAGATGATGGAGCCACTACATCAGCCCCAATTGCACTGTCCACCTGAATTATTATGTGACAATCTTGATTAAGCCACTATATCCAGGGTGTCTTGTTACCCCTGCCTAGCCTATGTCAGAGTACACAGTATTCTAAATAAAATCCAATGTGAATTAAAAAAAATAAAAGAGCATTTTTTGCTAAGAGTACTCTCTATACTTTATCTTTAAATAGAGACTTGGGTTATTAAATTGGTTTTCTATAGTAGTTTCATATTTAAAAGAATAGGCAACTCTTCAAACAATAGAGTTAATGGACATTTTTCTTCCCTATGAAGTCTCACAGATGTAGAGGGGGAAAATCTAGCAATAAATAATGTTCATTAAATATCATCGTTGTATAAGCTACTCTGCAGGGCACAATAAACAGAGGTGTCTTTTCCTAGTAGTTTAATATTCTGAAACAAACTTGCATGTATGAAGTTCCCAATTACTGGTATGGTATGGCGATGATCACACTGCTCTGGTTGTTATGGGCAGAAATGAGAGTTTGCGATCACAAAGGGAATGGGTATTAGATCTTTTTCTATATTCTATAAAACAAAGTAGGTTCTCTGTGCTTCTCAACACACTCCTTGAAACAACGTAGGTGGCTTTTAATCAACATGGGAATGATCTGGTTTGAAATATGAGCTAGGTGGCAATATGAAATTCTACTGAGGAGACCCAACAGGGCAACTTAAAGAGACAAGCCAGATTCTTGAGAGAAACTGAAACAGGCATTCAACTGATCTAGGAGAGACTTGTCATACGTAAGTAGTTACCACTGACAGACAGCCCACACTGAAATGCAGAGCCACAGCCTCAGGCTCTCCAAACAGTGGGTGCTGAGGGGCAACGGGTAGCTTCTGACTGGGGGAACTCAGGTAGCTTTAATCAGCAGCAGAGTAGGAATTTATTTATTGTTTAAGGCTCAGATTTTCCCAGTCCACAGTGGAGAGGCAAAGGGCATATGGAGGGAGTGAGGCATAAACTTAAAACAACTTACAAGACAGTTACTGAAAGGCAGGAATAAATACTGTCCACATGAACACTACAAGGACAGAATAAAATGGGTTTGACTAACTTTTAAAGGCAAACTTCACATAAAGAGGAACCTTTGATTCCCTCCCAGCATTGGCCATGATTTCCTAACAAATTGAATGGGTATAAAGGGTCTGTATGTAAAACAAAATTTGACAAATATCAACTTATAAAATGTGTTAATCAATACAGACATATTATATATAGGAACATATCCTATATAATAAAAGGCTAATATGCAAATTGACCGAACAGCAGAATAACTTGTCACTATGACGCACACTGATCACCAGGGGGCAGACGTTCATTGCCGGAGCTGCCCCCTGGTGGTCAATGCACTCCCACAGGAGGAGCGCTGCTCAGGTAAAAGCTGCTCATGGCTGGCAAGTGCAGCAGTGATGGCGCGAACCTCTCCCGCTTCTGGGGTAGTGCTAAGGATGTCTGACTAATACAGGGAGTGGGCCTAAGCTGTCAGTCGGACATCCCCCAAGGGCTCCCGCAGACTGCGAGAGAGCACAGGCCAAGCTGAGGTATCCCCTTGAGTGCATGAGTCTCGTGCACCAGGCCTCTAGTCATATATAAGGTGTTATGACAAGATCATTTCAGGACAGCCCTTAAACTCTCTGCTTGTGCTTTAAAGGCCCCTCCCCACCCCGGCCCTCTTATGGCCTCAGCCCCTTCACATCTCATGTAGCCTTCCCTCCCCCATGGATCAAGAGGATGTACCCACCTAGATCTCATGCCCATCTGGACCCCTTATCTACCCTTCTGAACTAAGCCTCCAGATAGTAGAATTCCTGCCCAAATGGTCCAAGACCACATATAGAGCTGGCCCCTGTGTCTTTCTGGGATCCAGCCTCAGAGGATGGATAGCAACACCAATGTGCACACCCTGAAATCCAAGGAGTATAGGCAGCCTTAAACATGTGTGCAAGGCCCCTCGAGGTGCAGGACAGAGTCAAGGGATGGGAAGAGAAGGCAGAGAGCAGCAAATTTCAGTATGAGATGGGTAAGCCAAGCTCAAGCACAGAACTCTGATCATCAGGATTCTAAATTGAAACATGAACTGCTTGGTCCAGTCCTGCCCCGTCCTTGCCCCACTGCCTCTAGAGACCGGCATACAACCGTAGGAGAGTCTGCGTTATTGTAGAAGCAGAGCCAACTGTGAAAAAGTAAAAGCTTCTCAAGGTGGCTGTACTCTCCCAAGATATTACCACTTGGGAATGTTTCACATCAGTTTGTTATACCATAATGGGAGGTTTATGTGGATTTCTGGTTAGCAACGGCATATGGTTGGTACAAGTTAGTTCATCAGTTTAATTTCTAATACTTACCAGTAGTTGACATACCTAGTCTAGAGGATAGGAATTTTAAAAATGTAAAAGTCATACCTGTTTACTGAGTGATCAGAAACATAATTTATGGCTTAAGAGGAGGGCAAGGGTATTGGATGAACTAGTAGGCACAGAAGGAGTTAAGGTAGTAAGTTCAGGAGAAATCTTGCAGATTCTGAGAAGAGAGAGGAGAATGAATTAGTAAATGGGGAGTGGGGAGAGGAAGAGAGAGAAAGGGACCAATTTTCTTGAGGCAAAAAACACCACAAGGGGGTGGCCATCAGCACAGTGTGATTCCAACCAGCTGGTCCTTGTAAAGCAAAATGCTGTGACCACTTCATTTCAGGCTGGTTCTGAGGTCAGACCACACCTCAGAGTGTGAGCATAGCAAGCAGCAATATGGGCAAGTGAAGTAAACAGTGGTAATTCCAGGCATGGCCTCACAGGCTGAGGGAGTAGCATGGAGGTTGGCTGTGTGTGACAAAGGAAGAATGATGCATGACTGGAAAAATATCATATATGTACAAAAGGGTTAATCTGATCTGGCCTATGTGCTTGAGAGATTTGGGAAACTGCTGGTTGGTTGCTTCTCTACTGACTGTGGTTAGAATAAGTGTTAAATAACAAAACATAAAGTTGCACATCCAAACAGCAAAAGAAAAAGAAAACACCCTTAAGCTGTAGAGAGAAAATGTTTGTGGTGAAAATTGGTAAAACAAAATATTACAAATGTGGGTTCTTTCATTTTCACCCCACTCCCCTCCATGTTTAGAAAATTAGGCGAAGAAGAACTTGAAAAATACATAATACAATAAAAGCCTAAAATATATGCTGGTGAAGGGAAATCTGAGGACAAGGTTTACCACACTCCAGAACTGCATAACCTGGATTTCGGGTTATGGAAGGAATTGACTAAACTATGTCAAGCACAGCATTTCAAGATTCTGTAGGCTAACGATGAACGTGCTTAAGCAGATGTCTAAGTTTTAGTTGGGTGAATGTGCTAACAAAATGAGAAATAGTAATGACACACACATCGACGATTTGACACCCTTAGCAAAGTCCATTACTATCTGCCTCTCATTTTTCAGATGTTGCTTATTACTCTCAAGGCACTGTCCTGACTAAATTTATTGTAAACAATGACAGTCCTGGTAGTCTGAGGAGTTAAGAGAAGCATATGGTGTTAACCACACAAAAATGTTTGATTTAGCCACATGCTATAGACTGAATGTTTGTGCCCTCCCCTCACCCCGAACTCGTATTTGAAACCTAATACCACATGAGAGGGTATTTGGAAGTGGGGTTTGGGAAGGTTCCTGAAGCCTGCGTGAAAGGGATCAATGCCTTGCTCGCTCCTTCCTCCACGTGAGGTTATAGCGGGAAGCTGGTCATCTCTCGCCCAGGAGGCCGGTCCTCACCAGAGTCTGACCAGGCTGCTCCCTGGCCTTGGATTTGCAGCTTTCAGAAATGAAGAACTGAGAAAAATAAGTGTCCGTTGTGTATAAGACAATGTGTCTAGGTATTGTTGTGACAGCAGCTCGAAAAGACTAAAAAATTGCACATTGACGAGTGGGGTCGGGTGAACAGGGCCAAGATTGTAGAACATAAAACTCTCTTCCAGAAGGAAAACACTACGCTAAACGCTGTACAAACCTGACATTTTTTATTAGAGCAGGAGTAAATTTATAAGAATATTCAATACTTTACTTAATATCTTTGAGGCTTATGCAATATTAAAGCAGTAAACTAATCTTATATTGGCAATATTTATTTCCAATCCACATCAGATAGGGATAGAAAAAATACAAAATAATTGCGCTGAAATCCTGAAGTGGATTAAACGGATCCATTTTAGAATATAATAAATCTGAAACTTAGCACCAGAACTTTAAAAATAAAGTGATCTCACCCTTTGTCTAAAGAACCCAGGTGCAGTAAGGTCGAATCCTTAGCTGGAGGTCACACAAGCTCCTTATCGCCACCCTGAAGATGAAAGCCTGAATCGTTCTGCTCCAAAGCTCTGTTTGCCCTTTACTTGAAATGGAACTTCAATTCCATTTTGTAAGAAAAAAAAGAAGTCTTATCATGAAAGCAGAGAAGCCCTGAGTGAACCGTGTCCTTTATTCCTAAGGTTGTTTCGGAAAGAACGCCCATTACCACACTCCATTTGTTTACACTTTAACAGGCAGGTCCAACCTCCAGTGACGTGAACATCTCTCCGCTACAATAACCTGTTATGTAACAGGTGGGGGACCCGGAGGTGGGCCTATACAGGTCCCTCAAAATGAATGGGAACCCAATCACTGCAGATCAGACAGTTCAAAGCAATCACTCTCTGTCTTGGCGTTGTCCTTAGAGATAGGAAGATCTTGTTGTTACAAGCATTTCAAGTGCTCTAAAGTTAAATTGACAAATGTAGTTTAAAAATTTCAGGTTTCTCACATCAAGGAAAATCTCCTTTTCTAAGAAAAGGCACATTTTAATTTACCTCCGATCCACTTGTCTTTTTTTCTCCCGAGAAGACATATTTCTCCCATCTTTCCTCCCAACTCAAGCCTTATGTATGCAACCCTCCCCTCCTCCCCTCTTGTATTAGGACAATGGTCTCCCTCCTCCTCTGCAGAATTCCCAACATAAACTCCCCTTGCTCATCTTTTCCACCTTATTCTCTTAAATTCTACTTTGAAAATCCCAGAACTTAAAAAATTTCTCCTTATACCAACTGTTTATAAACATACATTGGTCAGCCTTCTACACACTGTTTTCTGATATACAACATACATACCCATCCTTCATTTCCAAAATATATATTAAAAACTTAAAATAGTGTTGTTACAGGCACCAGTGCATTCAAAACTGAACGGAGCTTATAGACTGGTGGGAGAGGAAAACATATAAGCAATCCTATTTCAGCGGGGTAAGGAGAGTAAAATATGCCTGGGTGAGTGATGGGACATAGGATGTAGTTAACCTCTCTGCTGGGTGAGTTAAGGAACTTCCCACAGAGGAGGAGGTACTAGAGATGCACCGAGAAGGATAAA
>NW_006296625.1:756638-762503 GCF_000327345.1 Myotis davidii | reverse complement strand
AGCACCCAGACTGTGGGGCAACGGTCCCCAGAAGGCCCTTCCCTTCAGTAAGCAGAGGAGTTGTGCCTCTGATTTCTTACTATCTGCAATATCTCTGAACTGCCTGCAATCTTATTTAAATTGCACAATCCAAGTTCACAATAAAAAACATTGGCTTTTGCACAGTGCAGATTCTATTGGGGTCTCTTGGTCCAGGAGGGAAGCAGGGGACCCACAGCCATGTGTCTGCCCCCTCTGAAATCTTGGTAAACTAGTGGGAAAGTATTGCAAAGAGACAGACAGCCAAGGGTTCTCTTAGCTCTTCAATCTTTTTTTTTCTTTAAAAAAATATTTTTATTGATTTCAGAGAGGAAGGAAGAGGGAGAGAGAGACAGACACCCGATGATGAGAATCATTGATCCGCTGCCTCCTGCACACCCCATACCAGGGATGGAGCCCACAACCCGGGCATGTACCCTGACTGGCAGTTGAAACATGATTTCCTGGATTCATAGGTCAATGTTCAACCACTGGGCCACACTGGCCGGGCTAATCTTCTTTTATCTTTTAGTTACTTTTCTTTATTCTGTTCCTTAATATTTCTCCCCAGAATTCATTTTTTGACGTGGAAGTTTGCAGCCTCCTCTGAGGATCTCCCTAACTCTCTTAATTGATATAGATGCTACCTCTATGTGGATAACTCCCATTGAGGTATCTCCCATATCCATTACTTTACAGAGTTTTAATTCCCAATTTCTTGTAATAATTCTGGCCATTTTCATGTAAGATATCCTAACAGCACCTTGGAGTTTATAACACTTTGAAAGTTTTTGATGGCTTTATGACGTATTAACTTGACTAGGCTACAGTTCCCAGTTTATCAAACACAAATCTAGCTGCTGCTATGAAGGTATTTTTTGGTTTGATTGGAGTTCATAACCAGTTGACTTTAAACGAGAGACAATTTCAGATGATCGGGATGAGCCTGGTTCAATCCGTGGAAAGACTCTAAGACCAGAAGGGCGGTTTCCCTGATGACAACATTCTGCCCCGGTCTGCAGCTTCGGCCAGTGCCTGAGCGCTCCAGTAGCCCTTCCTCGCGGCCTGCCCTATAGATTCAGACGTGCCAAGCTAGCCCCCACAACCACTTAAGCTGATTGATTCCTTATAATAAATATCTAAATCTATTTCTCCAACAGATTCTGCTTCTCTGCTTGAAACCTGATTGGTAGAAGTTTACAGACCCACTGGCCTTCTCTACTCATTTCTCATTTCTGGTAAAGGAACTTCCATTTTTTCATGCTCAAACATGGTCACCATGGTTATAATTATTGCCTTATCTCCTCTACCTGCTCCTTCTTTCTGGCTTCAATTGGTCTGCCCATGTTGAGACTCTTGTCATTGTTGTACAAGCACAACAGACTAATTATCATAAAGATGTTGGCCTCTCCCTAGCTCTCCCACAGCCTAGCATGCCACTGGCAGGGTTCCCTGGTTTTACTCCCACCAACTCTGCCATGTACCCCACTACTCCCTGAGAGCAACCTCCCACTCCAGCCACACTGGTTACACTCTGCTCCCTCTTCATGAGTTGACACTGTCTACCTCCAACCTTTTCCTTATACCATCCCACCTACTGCAGATGTGCCTCCTGTCTTTTCCTACCAGTCTTTTAAGACCACCTCAAAGCTTCTCCACTCACAATCTACCCTGACCAGCCTAAGCCGCAGTGATTTTGCTCTCTAAGCTTCTATATTATTTCCCTAGAAGCAAAATGGTAATTGACTATTAACTGCTCTACAAAAACACTTAGATTAATGTGACAATCCTTTAATAAAATATTTTACTTATATGGAATTTTTGTTGTTGTTGATCCTCACCCAAGGATATTTTTCCATTGATTTTTAGAAAGAATGGAAGGGATGGGGAGAGACAAAGAGAAACATTGATGTGAGAGAGATACATCAACTGGTTGCCTTCCACATGTAGCCTGACCAGGGCTAAGGATCGAGTCTGCAACCAAGATACATGCCCTCGACCGGAATTGAACCCAGGACTCTTCAGTCCTTGTGCCTATGCTCTATCCACTGAACAAAACCAGCTAGGGCTACGCATGATTTTTCATCTGAATATGTTTTTATGTCTCTCCTGTCGAGGATTTTGTGGAAGAGTAGGGCTCAGCAAATGTTTATCAAGAGATGTGCTGACTGCTCAGGAACTTAAAGCTTAGAGGATTCACTATATACATCTTCATAGAAGCCCAAAGAAGATTCTATTTATTGGTCAATTGGGTAAAAACAATATACCAGACCACACTGACTCTGTACTGTTGGTCCTATACCAACTTTAAAGTGCGAGGGAGAAAAAAAAAGAAACTTTTTTACTTTGGTAGAAAAATAATTTCTAGCTGCCCATTAATAATGAGCATAGATAAGAAACAACGGGACATTTCACTCCATTGGTTCACATGATGGCATAAAACCAAACAGATGTTAAGATGCCTTTTAAGACAAACGACTTAAGTTAGGAACAAGGGGAGGGAAAGATATAAATCACAAATATATTGCAGTCATTCAAAGTGTATTTATACCTTCTTTCCATGGGTAAGCCCTGCTTCTGAAGTCAAATACCAAGTGTTAACTGATACTAAATTAGAAATTAATTCCATGCAAGTAGTACTCAGAATCTAAATGAAAACTGTAAAATAAGACCCACAAGCAATATATGGGAAACTCTTCTTTGATAATGCATACACTTCAAAGGTCCTCCATCAGATGTTAATTTGGAGTTGTTCTTTTCTTGTTTGTTTTTAAGAAAGAAGCAAGAAAGGGAGTTACTGATAAATCTTGGTCTTATCTGAGCACATAGATTATATGCTTAGTCTTTGGAGAACAACACTGTTTTTGAGTATATATAAGACTGTCCTTTTCCAAAGCGTTCTCAGAATGGCTCTGGCACAAACTCTAGAGATGATAATACTTGCAATTCCAGCCAGACTCTGTTGACATGAGCACAAGTGAGTAAGAAAAAAAAATAAGATAATTTCCAGATTATACTTCTCTTTTAATTTATGGGAAAGCATAAGTAAAGTCTGATTTTGAAAATATATTCTTAACATATATGTTTTTTTTTCCAATCTAAAGATAATTAAAACATAGTTCTTACTTGAGGACTTTAATTGTTTCCTCTGAAATACTGCTGGGAAAGGTCTTCATAAGCGGGTAGTCTTAGGAAAAAGTGTAAACTATCTTAAATAACACAGTTGATATGAGTCATCATAGGTTATTCACACAAAAATGTTATACATTTGTGGTCCTTGACTGATCATAACAAAAGGAAAGGAAAATATTTGGAGCCCAAATAGGAAATATGATTTATAATTTCAAAATGCAAAGTAAATATATTTCTGATTTTCTACAATTAATGTCCATAAAAAATCTTTGCATTTACTTGAGTGTGTAAGGGCTATATGATATGGAACATAGTTGACACAATTGTAAATACAAATGAAATTGCTTTAGAGGAAAATATAACTTTGTGATGTGTGTTTTGGTACTAATGAGTTGTGGATCTGTTCAATTTCAAATTCAGCATTAAAATACGCTAAGTATAGGTTTAAAGTTAATCATATTTAAACATTATAATTTTATAAATATACCTACAGTAGCAACATCCTTATATAATACTGCATAACAATTTTTACATCTTTATTTTTCATTCAGTGGACAGCAATCTTAAGCATAATACAACCTTTGAAAACTGTTAAGACATCCTTGAGAGCTTCAGACAAACAGAAATTAGGCTTTTGGCTTTAGTTTTAGGAAAAGTTCTAAATTAACTAACAGACTCCTGTTAGGACTTAGGAAATTCAGAAATGTAACATAGACTTACCTTGTTTATCTTGAAAGAATTAAGAATCAGCATTAAGTTGTTCTCAGGGGAAGGCTGAGAGCCGAAGGAGCTTTGACCTGGTTTAAATAACTTGTGCTGTCTCTGGTGGAATATCAGAGGGAGCTCTGTGAAGTCTCTCTCTCTCTTCTCTCTCTCTCTCTCTCTCTCTCTCTCTCTCTCTCTCTCTCTCTCTCTCTCTCTCCCGGCCTCCTTACCTCCCTCGTTTTCTTTCCCTCTCTCCCTGTCTCTCCCTGTCTCCCTATACTTCTCTTTTTCCTTCTCCCTCTTCCTCCCTCCTCTCTCTCACATACACACACTGTGATTACATTGCTTCTGTCAAGAGTGTTTTTTTTTTTTTCTTTTTCTGGAGCTTACTCTAAGACCATGAAGTGAAAAATCACACAGTAATTTGCTATGTATCATCTTACAAATCTGAAAACTGCTGAACAGCCACAATTTGAAAACGGCGACACAGTGACACAATTTTAAATAAGCTACATAATGAGGCCATTTAAATGAGATAAAAATATGTTGCTGACTTTATTAAGCTCTATGTGGCTTCCCTAGTTATGCAAGAACTATTAGAGAAGTTAAGCTTAGGGCTAACACATGATTTCGAGGGTCAACGTACCAAAGGGGTTTTTCATGAGCAAGAGGAAGGTCTCACAGTGATTTCTGGCATTTTACCCACTCTGCACGTGTGACACACATAAGCTGCCAAAATCATCACTTCCAAAGCGCACTGATTAAGCCCTCATCGTTGACAGCTGCTTTCCTGGCACCCTTTCACCCCACTCCTGCCTGCATGGGAACAGAAAGGACCCAGCTTTTGTTGAGCACTTCTTATGCGCCAAGCCCTATGCTCAGTGCTTCACACACATTTCCATTAACCCTCATCATATTTTACGGGTATTGGTATTTATATATTTCACAAGTATAAGAACTGGAGCTCAAGAGTTAATAGCAGTCAGGATGTGGTAAAAGTGTCACCACCAGCAAAAACATCCCCCCCCCCCAAATAAAACAACCCCCCAAAAACCAACAAAACAAAAGCAAACTCCAGCTAAGACCCATGTCCTCTGAAACCTATGTACCCTTCAAGCTCTTTGAATGACACACCACTTTGTGGAAGGGGAAATGGCAGCAACAGAACTATGTACCAGGACAGTGTTATTTCCGGTGCTTCCTCCTGACTTCCCAAAGGGCACTGAGGACGGAGTCCCGTGTGCTGCTCTTCCCTGTGCTGCCCTCCAGTGCTTGGTCAAGAGGGAAGAGGCAGTAGGGGGCTCATACTTCTTGGTTAACTCAGGAAAATCCTGGCTTATGCCTGTTATTTGAGCATATTTTTACTCTCAAAGATACTCCAGTTTGGATGATACAGCATATGGTCCGCTTCCCTGGGGTTAGTTCTCCAGTACCGCCTGTGCTCACGTGTTTGTCTTCGGGTTTGCTTTTAGGGAAGCCCAACCCACACAACTGCCAGAGAGCAGCTTACCCTGTTTTGCAAGGTTGGAGGCTACGTGGTTTAGACAATATTTGGAAAATGTGGCAAAAAAATGTCTTAGTCAAGCAATTAGTATTTCATAAAGATTAGGATGACGTAGGTTTTACTTGATTTAAACTATAAAAGACAAATTTCTACAGAGAGCACGTGGGAAGTGCACACACAGTAGAGCCTCCTACTCTCTACTAAGTGAAAAGTCCTATGAAGCTCCCCATCTTCACTGCTTTTAAAGGTATGATGTTATACCTCCATCAACAGAGAAATATCCCAGGGATGTGCTTCCTGTAATGTCTAACTGACTTTGTCCTTTCTCCCCCTTCCCAGCCCCATGCTCCCAAACAAAAAGGAAAAGCTTTAAATCTGCTAATCAGGTCTTTGCATATACTGGTTCAAAACTCTTCAATGGCATTCTACTTCGGCTAAGATGAAACTGAGATCTTAGGCTTAGTCATAAGGCCCTATTGGACTTGGCCCCAACTTGCTCAAGAATA
>NW_006296625.1:729580-756622 GCF_000327345.1 Myotis davidii | reverse complement strand
TTTCCCTTTTCCCCTACATTATAGTTCTCTTTTACCTCTCAGAATTAGTAGCAGCTTTCCCATTACATGTCTCTGTCCATCATTTCTTTTGCCTGAGATCTTCTCCCTTCCCCTGCACTGCTCTCCTCTGCCTAGATCACTGCCTCATCTCTCAGGGCCTGGAGAGACCTCACTGCCCCCGGTCCCTGTAGGACTCTCACAGGGTCCTATACTCTTCAGAACATTTCGTATGCTTGAGATGGCTTCCCTATGTCTGCCTTTCTGTCATATTGTAAGATCCAAGAGGGTAAAGACCCACGTCTACCCTGCTTATTAGTGTCTCCTCTGAGTCTAGCACAGTGCCTGGCACCTACTAGTGCTTAAAAAGGAAGTGAAGACTTGTTCACACACCTCTGACCCCAAATTCCATATTCCTGTGTCACATTTCCCAGAACACAAGGAATCAGGCAACTGAACTAGTGGGGAAAACATGACAAATAAAAATGAATAAAGAGTGGGTGAGAAACCAAACTTTGAAGACATAATTTTGGTAAGCAATCTACCTAAATTATTTTGCATTTAGCCAAAACAAATGGAAGTTTTGAATAAGGCATTTTTATCATGCAGCTGTTTTGTTTGCTAGACAGATAAATTAGACAATTGAGGATAAAATTAGTTGTGTTCAATGGAATATATTCACGCAGTTTGTCTTTTAAAATGTATGTGTTTTGTGTCATATTTTTTCACTGTATAATGAGGAAGTGCTTTAGTGTCTAGTTTTATATTTGTAATTTTCTTTGTTCATATTCTTGCGGAGGGCTTTCCATGATCTTCAGACCTTACAAAATCTAAATCTGCCTGTGGTAAGTAGAATAATTACCCCCAAAATGTTCACATCCTAATGTCTAGAACAGTGGTTCTCAACTTTGGCTGCACATTAGAATCACCTGGGAATCTTTTTTAAATCCTCATTTCAGGGCCTCGTCTTCCGGAAATTCTGTTTCTTTGTTACTAATGTTGTGGCCCCACCCCATAACAAAGGAACAGAATTTCCAGAGGATGAGGCCCAGAAATCAGGATTTCAAAAAGATTCCCAGGTGATTCTAATGTGCAGCCAAGGTTGAGAACCACTGGTCTAGAACCTTTATGCTATGTTACATGAAAAGGAGGCAATTATGGCTGCAGATAGGATTAAGTTTGCTAACCAAATGATTTTAAAATAAGAAGATTATCCTGAATTATGAGTGGGGGTTGGGGGGAGGATATGCAGTATAATCTCAAGGCTCCTTATAAGAGGAAGAGACAGTCAGAGTAAGAGTGATGCCACATGAGAGAGCTACTACTGGCTTCGAGGATGGAGGAGGGCTGGGAGCCAAGGGATGAGTAAGGAAACGGTAAGGCAAGGACGTGGGTTTTCCCCTAGAGTGGTCAGAAGAAACATAGGCCTGCCAATACCTTGACCTGCTTTGAACTCCTGGCCTCTAGAACTGTAAAATAACAGTTGTTTTAAGCCACTAAATTTATGGCAATTTGATAAAGCAGCAATAAGAAACTAATACACTGCCCCATACTAGGAGGTTACTCAAAAAATTGTTATTCTATAAAAGAGACCTCCCTAAAGTTTTCTTTTATTCATAAGATTCATAATCCAAAACCTGAGAATAATTATAGACTTCCAAATAATTTTGAAAAAAACTACCATTTATAAAGAGAATTTCTAAGTCAGGAAATATAATCTACTATTAATGCTACTATGTTCACACCTATAGGAAATATAGTCATTTATAATTAAAATCCATCTAGCCATATATTTATTAAGTAGCTAAAGGAACTCTAGACAAAAGGAAAACATTGTCTTTTCCCCAATTTTTAGATACTTTTACACAAACACGCACACATATACATATGTTTCCCTTATTAAGACTGTGTACAAACCTACATTTAAATCCAACCACTACCACTGATACAATTTTTGGTAAGTTGTTTATCTTAAGTTTCCTTTTATGTGAAATGGACACTACTTTGTTTTGTGGTAAGAATAGGAATGATATATGTAAAGTACCCAGGGCAGAATCTGACAGCTAACAGGCTAGTAACTATTGTCCTATCTAATAAAAGAGAAACATGGTAATTAGCCGTACCTCCACTACCCTTCCCATTGGCTAATCAGGGTGATATGCAAATTAACGGCCAGCCAAGATGGCGAGCAGCAGCCAGGCAACGTGAAGCGAACATGAGGCTTGCTTGCTTCAGCGGCGGAGGAAACCAACATTCCCTGCCTGCCGCTGCCGGCCTCTGAGCTTGCAGTTTGAAACATTGTTACAAATATAGAAGCTAAACAAAACACCAGACACCTGCTTTCAGCCAGCCGGGATCTCAGAGCTGGAGTTGAAACAGTGTTTCGATTATAGAACCCAAACAAACCAGATACCTGCTTTCAGCAGCCAACGCCTCAGGGCTAAAGCTGGCCCAGAATAAAAAAAAAAAAAAAGGAGCAGTTGGGAGCTTCAGTCATCCGCCAGCCTGAAACGGCCCACAGACCCCTCACCCAGACTGGCCAGGCACCCCAGTGGGGACCCCCACCCTGAAGGGTGTGTGACCAGCTGCAAACAGCCATCAGCCCCTCACCCAGGCTGGCCAGGCACCCAAGCGGGAACCCCACCCTGATCCAGGACATCCTTCAGGGCAAACCAGCTGGCCTCTATCCATGTACCAGGCCTCTATCCTATATAGTAAAAGGGTAATATGCCTCCCAGCACCGGGATCAGCGGAGCCACGAGGCCTCCCAGCACTGGGATCAGCGTGACAGGGGGCAGCGCCCCAACCCCGTGATCGCCCTGGGGCTCTGTGTGTGACAGAGGGCGGGGCCACAATCTCCCTATCCACCCTGCTCTGTTTGTGACGGGGGAAGGCACCCCAACTCCTTGATGAGCCCTGCTCTGAGCCCAACCAGGGGCTGCACCTAGGGATTGGGCCTGCCCTCTGCCACCTGGGAGCAGGCCTAAGCCAGCAGGTCGTTATCTCCCGAGGGGTCCCAGACTGCGAGAGGGCACAGGCCGGGCTGAGGGACCCCCCCCCTCCTTCCCAAATGCACAAATTTTTGTGCACCGGGTCTCTAGTATTGCATATAACAAAAGGGTAGTATGCAAATAGACCAAAAGGCAGAACAACTGAACAACCAATCAAAGCATAATTTGCTAATGACATGCTAAGGCTGCTCAACCACTCGCTATGACGTGCACTGACCCCGGGGGCAGACAGCCAAATGGTGGACCAGTTGCTATGATGTGCATTGACCACCAGGGAGCAGATGCTCCAACTGGTAGGTTAGCTTGCTGCTGTGGTCCGGCTAATCGGTACTGAGTGAGATGGGCCGGACATGCCCTGGAGCACTCCTACTGTCCCTCCCTGGCCCAATCATGCCCCGATAGGGTCCTTCAGCCTGGCCTGTGTTCTCTTGCAATCCGGGATCCCTCAGGGGTTGTCGGAGAGCTGGTTTCAGCCCGATCCTGCAGGCCGCTCCCCTTGGGAGGGTGCCAGACGCAGGGCTCATGGCTGGTGAGTGCTGCTGTGGCAGTGTGAGCCACTCTGGATTGGGACTGACTGGGTGTGAGCCTGCAGCAGGCACATTGGGGCCAGGATGAGCGGGCCAGCAGGCAGAGCTGCAGGTGCAATTGGACTGCGGGTTTCGGCCTGATCCCTGCAGGCAACCCAGAGGGACCCCACCCATGCATGAATTCATTCACCAGGCCTCTAGTCCTATATAATAAAAGGCTAATACGTAAATAGACCCAATGGCGGAACAACCAAACAATTGGTTGCTATGACGTGCGCTGACCACCAGGGGGCATATGCAGAACATGGCGGGCATTGGCCATGGCAGGATGGTGGAGCAGGTGAGTGGGGGCACCAGACCAAGGCAGGACGTTGGTTGCTATCATCGGGGTGAGCCTCTGGTGGTTACTGAAAATTTTCTGCTCCAGTGCACCAAGGTCCCATCCGGCACTGGCACCTGCTACTGGAGCCGGCCCCACTCGCACCAACTGTTGGCGCCAGAACTGCTGCTCGCACTCACTGCCAGCACTGGCCCTGCTCACACCCGCAGCCAGTGCCAGAGCCATGGCTCGGACCCACTGTCAGTGCCCAGTGCTGGTCCCAATCACTCGGCGCAATCAGCTGGTGCGAGCAGCAGCTGCCAGCCTTGATCACCCCTGAGGCCTTCTCCTCTTTCCCCTGCTCCTGAGGGGCAACCAGGGCAGCGGCTGCCACTCTGCGCTGGCCCCGCTCACACTCACTGCTGGCACCGGCCCCAATTGCTCTGCGCTGTCAGTGTATGGGAGCGGTGGTAGCAGGAGTGGGGCTGCTGGCAGACAGGGGACAGGAGGCCATGGTGAGAGGGGCCAGGAGGGATCGCGGAGGATGGGCCAAGACACACCCCTGTGCTTACCGCAGTCTTGCGGCCCATTGTTCCTTTTAAGGTACACGAATTTGTGCACTGGGCCCCTAGTTAATCCTATATAATAAAAGCCTAATATGCTAAGTGTCCAGTCATCTGGTCAGCCATTCAATCAATCAAAGCATAATATGCTAATGATATGCTAAGGCCATTCAACTTCTCGCTATGATGTGCACTGACCACCAGGGGGTAGACGCTCCAACTGGTAGGTTAGCTTGCTGCTGGGGTCCAGCTGATCAGGACTAAGCCAGATGGGCCAGATACACCCTGGAGCCCTCCCACGGTCTCTCCCCAGCTGGCCAACCTCCTGCGTCCCTCCCTCGCCCCAATCATGCAATGGTGGGGTCCCTTGGCTTGGTCTACGCTCTCTCGCAATCTGGGACCCTTTGGGAGATGTCAGAGAGCCAGTTTCGGCCCAACCCGCAGGCCAGGCCAAGGGACCCTATTGGTGCATGAATTCGTGCACTGGGCCTCTATTATATAACAACTTTGTATTTATAGCTTTATACATTGCATAACATTCCTGTATCTCCTCACAAATAAGGAATTTGACTAATAACATTTCCATATGTGCTTTAAGGCAGTTGCTAATAATTTATTTTTTCTGTAAGACTGCTTTATAAGCAAGATAAAGACCATTTTATAAGTAAGATATGTTTTATAGACCATTTTATAAGTCAGATAAAGACATGGTGCTCTGGTTAGAAGCTAGATTATAAAATTCAACATAAACTGGAACTTCAAATTAATATTAAAATGACTATTGAAAGGGTATCTGATAACCTATTATTTGACAAAAATTAAAATATTAGGAAAGCTAGATGCTACTTGTTGCTTTTAGGGTTGCTTTTAAAGGTGATGGGAGAGGTGAAATGTAGGAAAGCAACTCAATAAGTAAATTTTCTGCTTGGGAATTTGGGATGGCTATAAAATTGGAACTTGGTGGGCAAACTAACCTCTGACTTGTAAATTATTCTGCTTTAGCTCAGTCACCCTAATGAAGGAAAACATACCTACGCAATACATTTCATACAACTTGTGTTAAAAATCTATAAAACTATTGCACATTAAAAAAAACTCATATAAAGGTTGACAAAGAAGGATAAAGGATGCTTCTAGAAAGTTGAGTGAAACAAATATTTTATATGGTGGCTCATTTTCATGATTTTTCATGTACGTGCTCATGGGAAAAAAGTCACTTTGACACATAATAACATATATTTGAAACAAAACTTTAAGAAGCACTTTGCCTTTGTGATTTATGTTTTATAAGCATTATTGATTTCACACAACCCTTGAAGAAAAATCCTTGTCAACTGGGCAGGCAACCTGTGTTATTTTACACATTATGTATAGAAATGCATGTCAAACATAATAGTGAATTAATTTTTTGTTCTTGAGAGGTATTGGTGACTGCATGGGTGCTCATTGTTAATTTAATAAGCTTTGCTATTTATGCTACTGCCTGAAATGCTCACTATTAAGGGACCTGGAGATGTTCCTAACTGGCTCTGTACTACTTGGGAACAAAGGTAAATTACTTAAAATATATATTATTAGTTTTAGAGAGGAAAAGAGAGGGGGAGAGAGAGAGAGAGAAACATCCATGATGAGAGAGAATCATGGATCGACTGCCTCCTGCATGTCCCCTACTGGGGATTGAGCCTGCAACCCGGGCATGTGCCCTTGACCAGGAATCAAACCTGTGAACTCCTGGTTCCTAGGTCGACGCTCAACCACTGAGCCAGCCGGGCAGTAAATTACTTTCTAGTACATAACTTAAAGGGCAGATGAAGCTCAGAGAACACAAATAAATGGGGGTGGGAAAGACTCTTACATGGCTTCTTAGACACCTTAGTTGGCATATTAGGTTTAGGATGTCTCATCTGATATTAGTGGCTGGGGCTCTGTTAGGCACCCTGAGGGCAGTTAGCAGTCATGTTTGAAGACCTATCCTAGACTCCCTAGCACACAGGCAGTTAGCTGGGGCTGGATGTACCAGATACAGAGCCCCCAAACTTCCACATCTAACCTGTCCCTACTTCTCTCCTGTCACAATGTAAAAGGTCTCTCCTCTTCCCTGCATCCTTCTCCCCGCTGCCTTCTCGAGGAACACGTTCTATTAATTACATTCTCCCCTGAGCTTTTCCCCTTGAAATCTTCTTTCTATTAGAACATAAGAATTTTGAAACCTATTCTCCCTGACAAACTTAATGGGCCACCTTCTGTGTTCATATCTCAGATAACGATGTTTAAATAAATGTCTTCTTTATTTGTTTCTACATAATCTCAAGTTAAGTTTAATATTTTGCAAACTAGAACTTCTCTCTCTCTCTCTCCCTCTCTCTCTTAAAATTGATTTCAGAGAGGAGGGGAGAGGGAGAGAGAGACAGACACACCAATGATGAGAGAGAATCATTGATCGGCTGCTTCCTGCACGCCCCACACTGGGGATTAAGCCCACACCCGGGCATGTGCCCTGACCGGGAATCGAACCATGACCTCCTGGTTCATAGGTGCATGCTCAACCATTGAGCCACACTGGCCGGGCAAGAACTTCTCTTGAATTTACCAAAGCAGACTTTGCTAATCAGAAATTCTGGAATATCTGCTACCACTTCTAAATATTTCTTATAGTTTCTCTGACAAACTTATAGCCTTACTTTGCAAAAACTCACTGAAAAGTTTTTGAGATCATGATCCTCACAGCAGAACTGTAAAGATCTCTCCAACACTTTCATTACTCCACTTTGCCCATCAGACACAGTCTTCAATTATATTTTTTGAAATGATGCCTATTTTTAATGATCAGTATTAGCACTACTCTTTTTTTCCTATTCTTCTCTCCCTCTACGAGGGTAAAGAAGAGCATATTCATATAATTGCACAAACACAGGGATTGCTTTGGTACTTTTCAGTGTTTTACAGCCAAGGGGGCCACAGTGCTGAAAATGGACTGTTCTCTGAGAGGCAGCAGCTGTGGCTTGGGGAACTCGATGTACGATGTGCGAACGTTAGGACAAAAGGGAAACAACAGATATGAGCATCAACCTTAAATCAAAAGTATTTAAAGCGATAGTTTCTTAATCTCTATTTCAGTTTCCTCACTGGGACACAGGAAAAATGGTAAGAGAACTTACCTCGCAGGCTTGTTTTATAGATTAAATAAGTTAATATTGCTAAAGAAACTTGGAAGATGCTATATAAATGTACATGCTTATTACTTATAGATATTGACAGAATCTAGGAGAAACAACGGAGAAGCAGAAGGAAGAGAGGAGAGAGAGAAAAAAAAGTCAAAATGCTGTGCGTGTAGTGAAATGACCCCTTCCCCATCACCTCCTTTCCTCCAACCCCCCTGCTCCCAATAGATTTTTTGCCACAGTAGAGTAACGCATAAATGCTGGGCATGAGCCCAGTTTTAATTTTGTCTTGTTATACAAATAAATAACTGTCTGAGCCTCACAGCCTGGTCTGTGTGGTATGGAACAGAGGAAGCCGGGCCCCGAGAATCAGAAGAGGCCTGGAGAATTTAAAACTGATCCATGACCAGAAATTCTGGGGCCAGTTTCAGAATCTGACAGCCTTTGAAGCCAGGATAAAGAGGCTCCCAGATGACACTGCCAATCTACAAATCTCATGATAACATAAGAAAGCACAAGTATTTTCACTCTACTTAAAAAAAATACATGAAGCTCTCAAATGATTTAATTATAATGAAAGACATGTGAAGTCACGTGTCTGAGAGCCAGTTACCAGTTAGCTTCCTTCCATTGCATTAAATTGATGCTAAATGGCTATTAAGCCAGAATTGTTATTTCCCAGCCCCCGTGCCTAGCATGTCAGCTTGCTCATGTGATTTTCTGTCACTCATAGATCAATGAACACAGACGATGTGTGGCACTTCCAGGGCAAGGTTTTTAAGAAGCAGGTGGACTTTCTCCACTCTCTTTTTATCCTCCTGCCATGTGGAATCAGAAGAAAAAAAGGCATACAGGGTAAAGAGCCTGGGTACCCAGACTACTGCCTGGAGGAGAGTGGGCTATCAACTATGATACCTGCTAACTGTTCAATAAATAATAAATAGAATTATATTAAATTTGAGCCTTTTCACATTTTAGGGTCAATTTTTATAACAACAGCTACAGTTATTTTGACATTATAAAGTTATTTGAGGAGGGCAGTGCAGTCTGATGCCTAAGAACATAGATGCTAGCATACAAATACTGTATCTACTAACTATCGGCTATGTGACCCGGGGCAAATTATCTAATTTTCCTGAGTTTGAGTTTCCTTATCTAAAAATGGTGATAATAATAATGGTAGAATACTACAATTGTGCCAGTTTGGCTCATAATAAGTACCTACTAAACCCTCCCTTTATTAATATCTATAACTAGGCTTATCTTTGTGGATAAATAAATCAGGTTAAGCACACAGAGCAAATGAATCCAGTTTTCTTATAAGTGGTGTAGAGGCATTCCTCAAGATATAAATGACTTCCTTAATGTATTTTCCTATTTTCTCCTCAACAACCAACTTGTAGCTCGGTGACATTTGTAGATAACTGCCTGATGCTTTCATTATAACCAGACTGCCTTCTTCCACAGGACCACTATTCTCTTCCCCTGCTGCCTTAATACACACAGTCAGACAAATGGACCAACGGGAGTCTCACACTTCTGTACACAGAGTCTTTAAACTCTCTTCTTCCTTCACTTCTCTGTCCATCTCCCTCCCAGCTATCTCTGGGAAATCTTTTCTTCTTCTTTAAATATATTTTTATTGATTTCACAGAGGAAGGGGGAGGGAGAGAGAAACAGAAACATCAATGATGAGGGAGAATCATTGATCGGCTACCTTCCACATGCCACACACCAGGGATCAAGCTGAAATCTGGGCATATGCCCTGACCAGGAATTGAACTGCGACCTCCTGGTTCATAGGTTGATGCTCAACCTACTGGGCCACACAGGCCAGGCTCCTTTATTCTTTTGATATCCCCCTCCCTCCATGCTCAGAAAACAGTGACATGGTGCAGAGAAAAAACATTACCGTTCTGAATATAACTTCCTACTTTGCAAGAAGATAGTATAATTTGAGGCATGACCCGGTCTTCCTACACTCCCTTCCCCACAGAAAAACCTAGCAGAATGTACTAAACTCACAGATGCTCAGCAAACTCATTTTTATTAAAGCGACAAGTAGTAAAATGTTACTGTGTTTGAGCCTTTGCACACTTTGAGATAGCATTAGCTCAAATAGTTCATCAAATTGTTGGGGTGTCGCTACAGTATCATGGTCCCCAAGTCAGACAGCTGGCTGACAGTGTATTTCACTGGCCCACTTCAAGGACATGCTCCACTTAAGAGCACAGCTGGTGCAGCCCATTTGCCAGCTCTGCTCTCTTGAGCGTGAACTTGGCAAGTTACTTTAGCTCTCTGTTTCCCTCCCCTGATGGGTAAACAGGACTAATAATAAAGTAAAGCATGTAACTGAAGGAGAAAAGGCAGTGGTGTGCTTTAGCTTGGTCTTAGTATGTGAAATTATGCAAATATACATTTTATAGCTTTCTCCCTATAAAGGGAAACGGAATCCAAATTAAATACTTTTCTAGTTATATAAACATCTAAAGAAATGACAAAATGCTAAACACTGACAATGGATATTCTGGATATTTTATAGATAATTATACACTTAATTAACAATTAACAGGATTTTAATCCTATCCAGACCATGTAGTATAATAGCCAATAACTATCTTAGTCTAGTCTATGCTCTAACAAAAATAACATAACTTAGGTGCCTTATAAGCAACGAACATTTATTCTCACAGTTTTGGAGGCTGGGAAGTCTAAGATCACAGCACTGAAAGACCTGGTGTCTGGTCAGAGGGCCCACTCCCTTGTAGGCGGCTGTCTTTGGCAGTAATCTCACATGAAGAAAGGGGATGCTAGCTCTCTGGGGTCTGTCCTATAAGGACACTAATCTTCATGAGGGCTCTACCCTTGTGACCTAATCACCTTCCAAAGGCCTCACATCCCAATACCACCCTATTGGAGATTAGGTTTCAACATATGAATTTTAGGGTGAGACAAATATTCAGTCCATAGCACAAAAATTGAAATATTCAAGTGCTCTCTGCCACTCCCTAGCTGTGTGACTTTGAGCAAGCGACTTAACTTCTTTCAGCCTTTGTTTTTCCCTTGTAAATCACCAGACTATGTAATAAACTCGCAGGATTATTGAGAGAATTAAATGTGAAAATGCACATAAGTGTTTTACACAAAGCCAGTCACATACTGCAGGCTGATCATGTTTTGGCCATTCTTATTAGCAACTGATAGCCACTTTGATAAATATCTATGGGATGAATGAAATATTTGGCATCACATAAACATCCCTGCCCATGCTGAGCGGGAATAAAAGCAGCAGCCACTGAAGTTCAGTGGCAAACAATCATTCGTTTGAGGCACTACAGACCTAAAGAATTAAAGGTAGGAAAAAAAAAGTAAAGCTTCAAACAAAAATAATGGCTTATTTTTACCTTGGGGAAGTGTGCAGAACGTAACTAAGAATGAACCATCAATGTTAGCATGGTATACTACAAAAGCGGATTCTTTTGAAAATGAAAAGTTTAGGCCATATGTGTGTAAAATTCAAGATATTTATGCTTCTTTCAATTATATTTAATTCTCCTGTGGAAAGAAAGAAAAGTTAAGAGCGTATTAACTTCTATAGAAACTTCGAGGATAAAGAGTACATACTTATATGTAACTTTAAAACTCTTTTTTTTTTCTTTCAGGAATCTTTCCTCAATGCATCCCTAACCTTTCCGAATATAATCAGGCTCTTATAGCTTTGAATAAGTTGGCACTGATGAGATGGTAAACATGAAAGGCTTTGTAAATGGTAATGTTCGGTAAAAGTAGGGTAGCCCTTTGGCTGCAGGTACACTGCTTGCGTAGTAAATGAACTTGTAAACAACTGGAGGACAAGGAAAATGCTTTCTATTTCTTGTGTCCCACGAAGAACACTCAGTGCAGAGTTCCAAAGGGCACGGGCTTTTCTCAGATGCCTTGCGAATGGTTATGCAACAGTGAAAACTATAAAAATAGAAAAGCAGAACAAAAGAATACACAACTGGCATTACGTTGAATAACGCCACTAAGCCTTTTACAGAGTAAAAAGATGTTCACCAAATTGTCAAATTGTGCTCTCGGGGCCCGAGAATCTAGGACGAGCTGACTGAGTTGCAAAAGCTGGCAGGGGTCTTGAGGAGACAGGCTTCTGCCTGCAGCACCAGCCTCAGGAGGAGGTCAACAGATTTCAGCTTTTACAAAGCACTTTAAGGCAGGCGCTCTCACCAAGGAACCCGTAAGTCAGACCACATATCCGCTGGAAATTAAAATCAATACTCGCAATGGCACGTAGAGCAAATTCAAGCATTTTTCTGGAAAAAAATGCTTGATCATCCTGGTGAATACATTTGACACATTAAAACATTTGAATTCAGCCTTTGTCCTTCATGTTCACTGCATACAGAATATGGATTGATTGTCAAAATGAACTGCTTAATTTATTAAGGTGGATAGTTTTCTCTACAAAAATACAATGTTTGAGTCTTTAAAAGAGACAATAAAGAAAGGGCTTGAGAAGACATAATTATTATTAAGCATTAGAGAAAGCCGAAGACTAAACTAAAAGTAAATTCTCACTTTGAAGGTAAAGTTTCCTGTTCACATTAGTCTTATCAGTAAGTCTCTGATATGTATATCAATTGGTATTTCTTTGTCAATGATTTGCTGAAGATCACACAACCAAGGTACATACCCTTGACTGGAATCGAACCTGGGACCTTTCAGTCTGCAGGCTGACACTCTATCCATTGAGCCAAACTGGTTAGGGCTATGTACTCTTTCTTAAAGACATCTTCTCTTTCTTCCTTTCTTTTTAATTTTCATTTTTAAAAACAACTGAATAACTGTTTGGATAAATTTCCCAAGGTAGAAGTTTTAAATAGAAATTGGCATTTTTTGAGCAAGCATGTTGAATCATCTACATTCAATTCATTATCACTTGAATTTATTTTCCTGTGCATTTTTAATCAATAAACTTTATTCCCTAGACCCTCCCTCTATGTTCAGTTTCTATAATGCAGATAGACAGATCAAAGATTCTTATACTTTCTAATTCAAAGTGATCAAAATGTTAAATTAAGATGTTAATTGATTTGCTTATATTTTCCAATCAACATACTTCTACTTCACTAGATAATAGCAAAGTGTTTCAATGCAACTATATGTTATTACAAATATGAATTTATTTAGTTATTTATTACTACAGTATATGTTTATTACAAATATAAATTTATGTATTTAAAACTCTTTTTCATTTGAAACTTTCCTAAATATAAGATTATTTACTATCTGATGAATTGTCGGAAGTTTTTTAGTTTTAAATCAATAGCTAATAAAATGTGATATTTTTATTTACAAAAACATCCCAGAGTACTGAGTTTGAATCTGATATGCTAACTGCTAATTCTCCTATAGTCCAAGAACATAAGTTTATTTAAGCCTCAGTAAAACCGTGAATGTGTGCCACATTCTTTAGTCATAAGAAAAGAATCCTTTACAACGTAAACGAGCTTGTAATAAGTATCACAATGTACTGGCCTGACATCAGAAGTTCTATTTTCAACATAGGAATTCACTAGCTGACTTAGAAAGCAGCTAGTTAGATCCATTTTGCACAGGGATCCTCTATCCCTATCCCCAACAAAATACAGATTTCCAAAAAACCTGGATAGTTTTGTATTTTTTAACCTTTGTACTTCCACAAAGTTAATAGGCAGACTTTTATTAAATGAAATATGTAAGAGGGTGTTGGAATCTGTAATATCTTAATCATTATCAATGAGAATTTTTATCTTTTAGTAATTCTCTAATAAAATGTTACTTTACATTTTTTCTGTAATGGTAAAGAAGTTACTACCACAACAATTCATTTAAATAACAATTATCTATTGTTTACAGAAGGAAGGGCTAAAACTTAAAAGCAAAAAGGTGGAATTACCCAGTAAAATGTATCCAGATGGATGTTTATGTGCCTTTGAAGTTATATGTAAGCAAAAAAGGGAAAGGGGAGGTAGAAAAGTAATAAAAAATAATTTATACCTGTTAAAGGTAAAAAAAAAGTGTAGCTTTCCTAAAAATAAAGAAACTCAGAAGAAAAACTGCCTTTTAAATTTACCCACTAAGAACAGCATGTCACAATACTAAATGAAATACCACAATATATTCAATTAATTATCATCCGAACAAGCATCCTACTCACCCATCCAATAGACTTTCCTCAGGGTTCTCCTGCAGTGAAGGCACTATGCTGTGCAAGACCAAAAAGTACCTGCTGCTTGATTACTGCTCTTGAGTAACTTTGAAGTTTGTCTTGTGACAAGAACTCAACAGATATTTATGGGCTAGAGAAGTACTTAAACAGCATTGCATGAGCACCAAAAAAGTCTTCCGGGAGTTCAGAGAGTCACTGTTGGCCCTGACAGGAAGCTGGAATTTGGGTAGGGCTTAAACAAAGAAAAGAACTTTTGACAGGCAAGATGACAGATGAAGGACTTGCCAGGTGGAGGGTTTAGCATCTGTAAAGGTGCAAAGAAGGAAGCTTTAAGTGTCCTGTGAACTCAAGGAAAGTAGGTCTAGCTGGATCAATGCCAGAAATGAAGTTGTGCACATGAGAGATAGTAAATAAACAAGAATTGTTTATTCATGTAAAAAAAAAAGTAGACATTTTAACCAATACTTTTCTATCATACGCATCTTATTGGTTTCACATCTGCATAATACATGTGACCTGAAGCATAAGGTAAATGTTCTCCAAATTAAATTCATGCCCATGGACTTTCTGTGACCTTAGCAAGAAGCCTGGGGACACTGGATGGGCAAACTTCAGAAAGGAGTGTGAGGACTGAGGGAGTGGCTTGTAAAAAAAGAGACAAAATGCATAAACTCCCATTCATTCAAGAAAATCTTTGTGTGCCTAAACAGTGGTATTGTGCTAAGTGATTACCACTTAAACCGCAGATACAGTCCCTAAGATCCCAACTGGGAAAATTAGGTTTGAGGAAAGCGCTTTTACTACTTTACCGAAGCAACTAGGTCAGGGATCAAATTTTAGGGCAAGGTCTCAGGTCTCAGGTATCTTATCTTTGGGGGGCATAAGCCTTCATTCTGGAGAATCATTGTGTCTAATGAAGTATGATATGGTGCATGGTATGAATGTAAACCTACAACAAGAAGGGGGAAAACGGAAAGTCATGGTAGTAGCATAATTTAATTCCTGACTGAGAAGCAGAGAATGTGTTTAGGGAACCATAAGAATGACCATTGATGGCTCAGGTCTCTGCTTTCTGCACTGCAGGCACTATGTACTTGGCCTAGACACAAAGTCATGAAATTTCCCCTTTAAAGGTCTAGACAGTAAATATTTTTGGCTTGTGAACCACAGGGTCTCTGCCTTTGTAGCATGAAAGCAGGACAATACATAAATTAATGAGCATGGTTGTATTTCAATAAAACTGTACGTATAGACACCAAAACTACATTTTATGTAATTTTCATGTGTCTCAAAATATTATTCTTATTGTGATTTTTCCAACCATTTGAAAAATCATAGAAATTATCCTTAGCCCATAAAAAAGGCTTTGAGCCAGAGTTTGCTGGCCCCTGACTTAATATAGAGGAGGCTGGGTAACAGGGCAGAGGGAAGGAGAAAGCCTGGACCAGTCTTCTGCAGATAATTCCTAATTTGGGATGAACATACTTTGAGTCCACAAACACTATTCAAGTGTATGCCCTCATGCTATATATGACCAAGTGCAATTTCCTGAGGCCAGGCCTGATGGTTCACCTGAGCTTCAAAAAGGGACTAGGGGCATCATGAGAACCACAGCACAGTTATTTAGAACTCCGAAGTCAGATCTTAAGAATTTGTATTCTATTCACTAATTTACATCTAATGAGCAGATACAAATATTTGCTGGATTAACCTGCCCACTCAATGCCATTCATGATGTCAGTGATATCTGCTCTTTACCTACTACTCTTTTTTTTGTTTCCTTAGAATATTAAAATTGCTAATTATTATTATCACTGAACCCTTTCTATATACCAGGTATATTGCTAATCTACTAACATAAATTTTCATTTAATCCTCACATCAATTTTCTGAGGTAGGTATCATTTATTTTTCCATTTTAGAGTTGGGAACACTGAGGCACAAATGGGTCCTTAACTTTATTTTTCCTTCAGGAGTCTTCTAGATCCTCTTTCCTTATATTCTACACTTCCGTCCAAAGCAAATTCATTCACCCAGTTGCCATTTATATGGTATTATTGCTTATGGTATTACCAGTATTAATAAAACAAATGCATAAATATCAGCTAATTATTCAGTGATTTTTTTTTCACAGTGGATTTGCAATTAGTGATATTTCAGGAGTTTTACATGTCTTCTTTTTGCTTTTCTGGGTTTAAAAATTTGAAAACTGTATGTAAAATAATAAATCACAGATTTTCAAACAGTGTGCTGCAGGAATTTTTAAAACATGCAATAATTGACTATTTAGTCATGGGCATTGATCTCTTTTCCCTTAGGTTGTCAAATAAAAAAAATGACAACAGCCAATGCCCTGAATATATAAGTCATATACTACAATTGCATCTTATTGGTCATGTTGCAGAAAAAGAATGCTTCTGGTAGGTTAATTCTTGGAACCAGAAATCCTCATATACAAGTATAGGAGCCCAATTAAAAAAAATGTCATTTTGGAGCAAAAAGGTTAGGTAATTTACTATTATCATTATTCTTTTTGTAAATAAATCAAAATAATACCCCCCTTTTTTGCAGACTGGCAAAACATATAATTTTTGGTGTGCTGCAGAATTTTAGTAATTAATTTATGTGTGCCATGAGATGAAGAAGGTTGAAAATCACTGCAGTAAATCAACAAAAAATATCTCAATATAAAACCACTCTGCATGAAATGAGAACGCACTGAAATTGGTCATCTGCTGTAAAAAAAATCAGAGAAGTTTCTTATTACATTTGAGTGAACCAAAATATTTTATAACACCCATTCTGAAATTGACCTCATGTTAAAAATTATCTTCGCACAGTTAACAATAATTATCACCACATATAATTATTTGAATACTTATTGTATTGTGCTTTAAAGGCACCTAATTATTATTAGTGTCCTTTCCTCATCCAAATCCTGAAATACAAATTAATTATAAAAATTAATTCCACTCAGATATTTTTCCTGCCAAAGCAACCTAAAAGTATATCTACATATTAGCCAAACTCAAAATTTATAGGTTAGAACAAGAAAAAAGACAAAAATAGAGCAGCTGGTGTATGTTTGAAAATACTAATCCTTATTAGGGCATCTCTCAGAAGATGAGTTACTATAGCCGCATTGAGTCTCTATTAACAGTAGTGAATTCCTAAGCCAGACAGCACCAGTAAATAAAGGAACCCGTGCTTACATTCATTTGATGGTTTTGCAGACTTGAGAATCATTTTTGGCACCATGATTTTGTGTCCAGGAAAACAAAGAACATGAAACATTACGTTCCTCAGAATGTTTTCTTGTGCTATTAAATGAATCAAATAAATGAGGCACAGAGAAGGAATTTAGACTTCAGCAAGGTAGTTTTCACTTTCTGAAACTTCTGGAAGGGCACGGATTTTTTGCTTTGATTATAATCAGCAGAGCCAAAAACACTTTTCCTAGAGTATTCAGAGACCACCCTAGATTTCCAACCTACCACTTACTTTTGTAAAGGAGAAGAGAAGGCAGAGTTTCTTCACAAAGCAGCACTGGACTCTAAATACAGAGAATGTT
The DNA here is from genome assembly GCF_000327345.1 of Myotis davidii. NCBI lineage: Eukaryota > Metazoa > Chordata > Mammalia > Chiroptera > Vespertilionidae > Myotis > Myotis davidii. Next base: position 739,265 of record NW_006296625.1, on the reverse strand, counting down.
TTGGTAAACTGAACTGCTTGTCAGGAGAAAAAAAATAAGTCCTAGGGAAAATGTAAGACACTCATTTTCCAAGGTAAAGAAAGTACGAGGCTCAAGCTGATTTATTTTATGATTTGCTGTGTCTATATGACTTTTGGGAGGAAAATGAGAATAAAAGATTAGCAGAGGAAATTTAATATCTTGAAAATGTTCTTGGCATGAATATTGTCCAATGTGCATTTTAAAACAATTTCAATGTGTGCGTTGAAATCAGCTTATTCAAGCACTATCCCTTTGGGTGAGTGTTGCAGTATCGTTTTATCAGTGTGCAGTATTCTCTCCTTGACAGTGGAATGGGGGCAATTTTGTTAGTTTCTCCCTATGATTTTTATCTTGAGAAGTTAGTGATATGCTTTGGAAGTTCATTAACTCTTATTAAGCGAGTGTGAAGTCAAGTAGCCACAAATCTCCCAAAACTTCTTGGAATGCTTACATTTTTGCCTATATTATAATCTTCTTGGTGGCTAACGAACTCCATGTAGTTTTGAACTCTATTATGGACTTTGAAATGTTTCATTCATGTGACTATAATGAAAGAAGTGTTTAATTTAATTGAGATAAATTGCCAAGGCAAAAAAAAAGTGTTTTAGACCCATATTCTGAGTGAGAATAAGAAAGAGATCTGCTCATTGCCATGAAAAGAGGTAATATCAATAGGTCTGAGAGAGATGTAGAGAACAGGAGACAGCTATCGGAGATGGGGCATTGAGGGCCTGGGTTGGGGTGGGTAATTGAACAAAAAAGCAGAAAAAAAATCCCCCACAAAATCATGGACACTGTCAACAGCTTGGTGATTGCCAGGGGATATACTCATTGATTTTAGAGAGAAGATGGGAGAGAGAGAGAGAAAAAAACACAGATGTGAAAGAGAAACATTGATTCATTGCCTCTCATGCGTGCCCCAACTGAGGATGGAACCCGCAACCCAGGCAGGTGCCCCGACTGGAAATTAAATCCACAGCCCTTTGGTGTATGGGACCATGCTCCAATCAATGAAGCCACCGAACTAGGGCTTTTCCCACTTCTTTTGGTAACATCCATAAAAATGGCATGGGGACTTTATGTTTGGCATTTTGCTTTATACTTCCTCATTTAGTTCTTTGGTTCCTGTTTATTTCAGTTGTGAATGATTTCCTTCCACCAGGTATGATAATACTAATTCTGAAATACCCACTGTGGCTGGAATAGTACTGTAGATACAGTTATTCAATAATATAGGGTAAAATAAATCAAGCAGTAGCCAGTATAAAAGCTGATCATTTACATTTACAGATGTTTTCATTTTTTTGTTGTTAAACCTCATATGAGGATATTTTTTCCATTGATTCTTAGAGTGGAAGAAGGGGGGGGTAGGCAGAGAGAAAGAAACATTAATGGCTGAGTGACACATTGATTGGCTGCATCCTACAAGCACCCCAACAGGGGGAGGGGGATTGAATCTTTGAACCTGCAACCCAGGTTCGTGCCCTCCACTGGGAATTGAACCTGAGACCGTTCGGTGTGCAGGCCAATGTTCTGACCACTGAGCGACACCAGCCAGGGTTATATACATGTTTTCTTCATAAAAGCTAAAAGTCCTCATCAGAAATCATAGTCTCACATGAATAGTGCTTATATGGTCTATTCTGAGATGACCTGTCTCTTGTATTGAAAAAGGATATCCAATTAAAATTAAAGAAATCTTTCAAGTGATTTTAGGATTGAGTTGCCATATCCCAGGGGAATAAGCACATATTTTCAACATTTAATCAATGTGTTGTTCCCTGTGTCCTAGGAAGTCCTTCCTGGTTTAGTTTTTAATGCTCACCTCTTCAAGGAAGCCTCTCAAGACTGCGTGGGAGTGGATCGCACTCTTCTTTGGTTCCCTCTGTACCACTTTGATGCTTAGATAATTGCCCTTTTTGAACTGAAATATTTCCTTATCATGTGCCTTATTATACTGTGATATCTTTGAGGGCAGGGATAATATCTAATTCAACCTTTTTAGTGCTCCTAGCTCTTAGCGAAGTGCCTGGCATGGTGCCTATGGTGTACTAACAACATAGTTGTGCAGTAATGTTTTTTGAAGCTTATTTTAGCCCAGTGGTTAAGAGCATGGTCTCTGGCATCAGGAATCCTGGGTTTTAATTCTGGCCCAATCACTTGCAATTGGACCTTGGGCAAGTTACCTAATCCTTCTATGCCTCAGTTTCTTCAACTTCAAAATAGGAATAATAATAATGGTACTTCATACATTTGTTGTGACTAATAACGAAGTGAAATTGTAAGTACACACACATGCATGTATATAACTTAAGAGTGCATGGAGAAAGCTCTTGAAATGTAAACCTATTATTAGTTTTATTCAGTTAGATTCAATTTATTCATGTATACTTACCATTCTATGATACTTATCATAATTGCCTTACACTTGTAGGTAATTACAAGGGTGTATTTAGGGATGACTCATCACAGATTTGTATACCCTTCTCAATAATGCCCTCATTTACAAGTGAGAAGGAGATCACCATTGCAGGAATATCATTTAGTCAGTCTGTGAGTGAGGGACCAAATCTTCACAGTACATCAGGGTGGCCTTTGCAGCTACTTAAGGTACAATCTCCTTCACATTCTAAAGCGTAGCCCTAAGTGTACCCAGAACTTCATCAATTACAATATATTCCTGGATCAGGAGCTCTTTCTTCATTTCCCCTTTCCTTAACTACTGCACTTTTCAATCTAATTCAGCTACTGTTTACTGAACAGGTGTTTAGCCATGTGCTTATTGCTTGAAGGCATTTACCAGAATAGCAGGAGAGTCACTGTTTGGAAACTTGTCTGTTTATGTCATTCTCTTAGTTAAAATTTTTTTTGAAAAAGTGTTCCTACTTTCATTATGAATAAAAAGTGTGGTAAAGGTGATTTTAAAATATTCGTATTATTTATAATTGAAATATTCTATAAGAATATACATAAAATTAAAGAGCCCAGTAAATTGTGTGTGTGTACTATGCTCTTCAATTTGTTAATTATACGTAAGTTGGTTTTGAACAAAGTCTCAAATATACTCCTTCAAGCAATCTTGTGGCTATAAAACAAAAGCAGAACAACTATGTCTTTTTTTTAAATCTCTTATTCTAAAAGGAGGAGAGAGAATCTGTAACCAAGGGTGACAAGGTGGATCCCAAAGAAGCTCACTATACCAGAAGCCCTTAAGTGAAGTTTTTCTTTTATATTAAACACTAGAGGCCCGGTGCACGAAATTTGTGCCGGGGGCGGGTGGGGGAGGGGTCCCCTCAGCCCATCCTGCACTCTCTCTAATCCGGGACCCCTTGGGAGGATCCCCTTAGGCCCCGGGGATCGGGCCTAAACCAGCAGTCTGACATCCCTCTCACAATCCTGGACTGCTGGCTCCTAATTGCTCACCTGCCTGCCTGCCTGTCACACCTAACTGCCCCCCCTGTTGGCCTGATCACTCCTCACTGACTCTGTGTGCCAGCCTGATTGCCCCTAGCTGCCCCTCCTTCTGGCCTGGTTGCTCTTAACTTTCCCCGTTGTCGACCAGGTCATCCCCAACTGCCCCCTCACTGTTGGCCTGGTTGCTCCTAACTGACCCCCCTGCTGGCCTGGTTGCCCCCAACAGACCCCCTGCCAGCCTGGTCACCCCACACAGCCTGCTGTTCAGTCATTAGGTCGTCCCTCACTAACTCCCCTGCCGGCCTGGTCGTAGGCAGCCATCTTGTGAGGGTGTGAGGGTCAATTTGCATATCACCTCTTTATTGTATAGGATAATTAAACATTTAAATTAAACATGATATGTACATTCTATTCCATAGAATACATACCTTGTATTAATATAGAGGATGTGGCAAAAGTAGGCTTATAGTTGTGAGTACATGAAATGCAGTTTATCCTTATATTATTATTTATTGTATTATTTTCCATAAGAACAACTATAAACCTACTTTTGCCCCACCCTGTATGTGTAATGCTGTTTTCCTCTGAATCTTTGCTCAGTTGACACTATTAGAAAACATGTCTCATCTGTGCTCTTGGAGGGCCTCCTGAAAAGCCTCACCAGTTTGGAATTAATAGTTTTATTTTACAACAAGGGCATTTAAGTCAGCTTGTCTAATGTTTCTTAGAATTGAATAAAAAATAGTTTGTTTTTCTGGGATGATGGGCCTGGGGAAGACAGAGTTTAGGAAGAAAATTTAGAAGAAAAGATTCTAAGGATTTGTAGCCACTAAAACAGTGGTGTTGTTGAAAGGAAGAGCTGAGTATTCAGATGTGTGGGAATGCTGGCATGTTTACAGTGGGGCATCCAAGAGGAGCTTTCTATAAGACATTTCGATGAAGGAATATTTCTTGGGTGAGGAGGAATCTAAAAGTACAGATCTGATGGTCATTTGTAGAAGCTGAAGCAATAGAAAATAAGATTTCTTAGAATGAGAAGTTCTGAATGTCACTGAATCTTCAGTGGACAGAGGCAATAGAGTCATTGGCAGAAGAAAAAAATCACTTGTAGAAGATAGAAGAGGGGAAAAACCAGGCCATTCACTGAAACAAAGAACAACAATAGTTTTGCCACCACTTGTCATTTACTTTAGAAGCATCAGAACAGGTTATCAAATAAAAGGGAACATTACGATGTAGGAAAAGAAACATAAAATTTTATTATGTTGAGAGTTCACAGGAGGACATGAATCCAACCCACCCATTATATTAGCAAACTCATCTATACTAATAAAAGCCTATGTGGTCATCATGCCCTCGCACCGTGATGCCCTCATGCCATAACAATCCATCACCACGAGGCTGCATGTGCAGCGAGCGTTTGCACAAGGGTGAATGGGGTTGCCTGCAAGTGGAGCCGTGGAGGTAGGTCCCAGTGGGTCCCGGCGGCTCCAGCTCTGCGCAGCAAGGCCGAGGGTCCCGTGCGTGGGGTCCCCTGGCTCCGGCCTACCTCTTTGTGGCAATCCATGGAGGAGCCCTGGATGGGTGGGCGGGGCCTGCCTCTTTGGGGAGATAGATTGCAGAGTTCCCGCACTGTGAGAGGGCACAGGCCAGCGTGGAGAACCCCCCTCCCAAGTGCACAATTTTGTACACCAGGCCTCTAGTATAATAATAAAAAGGAAAAGAGTCCTAGAAAGATAAAGTCAAAGTTCACTCACTGAGTTACTTTGGAACAGAACTGTTTTGTTATCTTGGCTTTGTAATCTAATGTCCTTTGTGCTCCCGTATATTGCAACCCAGTCTCCTACGGCAGGCAAAGTATTCCAGGTAAATTACTGGCAATAAAACTTTTGGGAAGGTAGGTATTTGCAATTCAACAATGAATGTAGCTGGAATAAAATTTAAATTCATAAAGCAAAAGGGCTGAGTGTTTCCATGGCGATCCTTTGAATTTGTTACTTAAAAGCTGTGCCACAGATATGGCTCCTAGCTAAACATATTGCTGTGTTTTATTCTAAGAAAATATAATGGTACTCAATTAGTAACTGATAGAGGGGGAACTAACTGCAGAAGAAGAATAAAAATAGAAAGACGGTGGAAAGTTGGAGGGAGAAGATAAGCCATCTCCTAAACCTGCAGCTTCTCACACAGGAAACATGGTTCCCTAAAATGACCACAGAACATTTCCATTTCATATACATGATGGAGGATTTGGAAATTTGGTGGTAAAAGGCTCATCCACAGTCGACACTGTAAAGCATCATTACATCAAACCATCAACCAAGAAGCACCACCATAAAAAAGAAAGCAAAACAAGGAAGAATACCTCCTACTCCTAAGGAAGGATCCTGACCCTAAAGAAGATAAATGATTCCCCTTCACAATAAACAGTTAGCTCATCTTAGTGGGCTGACACAGTGGCAGGTCTACCACAGAGATGCTAGCTAATCTAGCTTTGTCTAAAATGGTGGTTTTCAGAAAGACAAAACCTCTGTTTATATAAGTTAGGTGTATTATTAGTTCAATTTTTGAATGGCTCAAACTTTCCTATCTCTAATTTATGTGTGAATCTGTCCAGTAGCATGCATAATTTTAAACAAGTACTTTCCAGGATGCTAAGTCAACCATAAAAAGGATTTCATGAAAGTCTTTTTCGTATAAGTAAACTTTGTGGACAACACTTTTGCTGTTAAGGAACAAAAAATGGTACCGATGTTTATAACAGGAGAGACAGGTGCTGACAATTGAAATCAGTTCAATATTTATCTTACCTTTCGTTTTCCATAGTACTATCTGAGCATAGCAATGAATTGTTAGTATGTCTAACCAAATGTTATATAATCTTAGGCAGTTTTTTATATTTTATAATACAGAAATAACCATCTTCCTGTTTACTTTGTTCCTAAATACCTTGAGGACAGAAAGCTTTTAAGATTTATAAGCAGTAGAAAAACATGTGAAACTCAATTTGTATTAAAACATTATTCTTTGCACAAATCTGCTGACCCATTTTTCTAAAGTCAAGATAACTGCAGGGTTTTCACTTGCATTGAAAATTTAACAATTACAGTTCAATTTTTATGTTCATACAGTGCCGTAAAAACTGTATTTCAAGTTGCACAACTGACCTTCTTTTCTATAAAGATATAGATAGGGCCTAAATTATAAGTAATTGTATTGCGGAACATTTTGAAAAGGAAAAATCCTGTTGCTTTTCTTGCATATAAATCAATTTGGATCTTAAACACTTCTTTGCATTTCCTTGCATATTTATAAACATGGCCTTAACTTTCCTTTAATTTAAAGAAACATATCTGACCACATGACAGGTTGACAATTATACTTGCTTAGACAACTGTATGGAAAAAAAAACAAAACACATACATGTAACAGATTTCCAGAGACAGAAAAAGAAACTTCCTTTGCAAAGAAGCATCACTACACTCTACGAACCCATCACAATCCACAGCACGAAGATCCATTCTGGTCTCTCCGGCAAGACCTTGAGATGCTTCAGCTGCATTCGCTTCACTCACCTGTTTGGCTTAGTTGGGATGTGCTTCTACTCCGTCGAGACACTATGGCGACCACCTTGGCGCTCAGGCTGGACCTCCGTTTCTTCCCACCTGCTCCTACGGTCCCCACGGCTGTGTCCGACTGGCTGCCATCATTATGCTCCAGTGTGTACATCTCTCCACTCACACTGGTGCTCTTCGTGATGGCTCTTCCTGAAGTCCCCATCCGTCTGCCTTGCATTTTAGGGGTAAATGAACTATATTTACAAAGTAAAAACATATATGCATCCATAAATTACAGGTCAGCATTATCGACACTCTAAACCTAATTTATTTTGAAATAATCCAGGCACATTTTTAGGGGCCAAGCCAGTAGAGCAGTAGTCCTACAGCTAGGCATCCTTTAAGATCACATCACTGCCCCCAAGCATTTACTAAATGTAGCTTAAAACAGTATAACAGAAGGAGCTAAAACTTTTCAAAAGAAAGTACAAAGAAATGCAACCATGGTATCTATGTTAGGTAAATGCTACTGACCAATTTTGTAAATAGTTGCTATTTATTTTCAGTTAATACTATTTACTATTAACCATTTAAATCAACCCAGCACGTTTTTATACATTGCTGAGGAAAAAATTTTGTTAAAAATGGACACTGAATGTGCCACATGCCAAGGTTTAAAAAATGAAAACGGTATCTGTTCTAGTTTTCCTTTGGGATTCCAACGAACAGAATCTCTTTGCTAGTTGAGGCTTAATGAGTCCAGGAAAGACTGCAAATGAGGCAAAAGATTGGATTTCCCTTTTCTTTCCTTGTCCCCTGATGCTCCATCTCCTCCACACAAACTTCATCTCATTTTTCGATTTCTGCCCTTCAAATCCACATGCTTTAGGCTGAGACTTTCCTTTTTGTTGTTCTTTTCTATCAAACTTTAATTGTCTATGTCCCCAGTCTGTACTAGTTTATTTGAATTATATTACTGTACTTTTCTCCCAGATGAATAAATTATGGTTGAGAATTTCAGGAACCATGGAAGGTCAGTGGGAAAAATAAACAAAAAATCCTCTCTACCTGCCAAAGTTAATGTATGCTTCTGAGTTGGAGAGAGGTAAGGCAGCGAAGTGGGGAGCCAAGGTTGTTAGGATACTTTGAACCTTACAAATTAATGTTGCATCTGCAGCGCTTATTCATCTAGCCTGGCCTTTTTGGTTCAATAAAGACCTGGCTGGATATATTTGAAAGGACCCCTCTTAATTTTATGCTATCTCAACATATTTTCAAACATTGGTTTACACAACCCTTGCCCACCATATCAATTTTTTATTTCCTGACTTGATCTACAAAACACATCATGATGTAATGTAACGTTTTCACAGAGATACAATTTAAAAGGTTGAAATAAATACTAATATGATTAGAAATGATAAAACAAAGTTTTTTCTTGGGAACATGTGACATATTTGTGGTCACATATATAATGGGTGTTTAAGTAGAAAGAGAAATTGGTGTGGGCTGAGTTCAGAAAGGTGGGAGGGCAATACTACTGTGAAATGTACAATGTTCTTTAGGTTATAGAGAAGCTTAAAAGTAGAGAAAAATGTCTCCTATAATATTTATATCATGAACATTTATTCAAAACGAGGTAGGAAGATTAAAAAAATTTATATGGATATTTAACCATAGCAGTGAAATGTTCTGCAGTGTTGACAAGTAAAAATCCTGAACAACAAAAAAGGGAAATCTCTGTATAGTAAGAGATTACCATTCTTAGGGGGAAGGGGGAGGGAGTTGAATTAAGAAGTTATATTAAAATGATTTTGTGAATAAACAAGATACATTTTTTTTTTCCTCAAAAAAAAAACTTTGTTTAAAAGAATTCTTATATGATCCAAGGCCAGTACAGATGCAATCAAATAAATAATTTGTACACAGAAACATAAAAAAATTTTGGGCATAAAAATAAAACAAAAAAATTTTAAATAAAATATTTAGTTAAAAATTTTAGAAGGAAATAATGCTTGACAGTGTATTAAAAATGAGGATGAACCTCTTCGCAGTGATTTGATAAATTATTATAATTTCATATTATTACACTAGAGGCCCCGTGCATGGATTTGTGCACCCGTGGTGTCTCTTGGCCTGGCCTGCACCCTCTCACAATCTGGGACCCCTCGGGGGATGTTGGACTGCCGGTTTCGGCCCAAACCCCACAGGACAGGCCAAGGGACCCGACTGCATATAAGATCTTTGGTAAATCTCTTCCCTCCCTCCCCCTACCCTTTTTCCCTCTGAGATTCATCAGTCTGTTCCATGTTTCCAAGCTTGTGTGTTGAGCAGTTCTCAACTTGTGGGTCGCAACCATCAGAAAACACATATAGCATATCAGATGTTTACATTATGATTCATAACAGTAGCAAAATTATAGTTATGAAGTAGCAATGAAAATAATTTTATGTTTGGGGATCACCACAACATGAGGAACTGTATTAAAGGGTCGCAGCATTAGGAAGGTTGAGAACCACTGGTTGAGTGTCTGCCCCCTGGCGGTCAGTGCATGTCATAGCTACTGGTGGAACAGTCACTTAGGCTTTTATATATATAGACTAGAGGCCCAGTGCAAAAAAATTTGTGCACCGGGGGAAGGGGGGCCGGAATCCCTCAGTCCGGCCGGAATCCCTCAGTCCGGCCTGTGCAAG
>NW_006296625.1:723518-728744 GCF_000327345.1 Myotis davidii | reverse complement strand
AAGCAAGTTTCTGGGGTTTGTTTAACTTCTATAATTGCAACATTGTTTCTTAGAGTGCAAGCTCAGAGCCCAGCAGTGGCAGGCGGGGAACCTTGGCTTCCTCCTTCACTGGAGCAAGCAAGTCTCCTGTTCGCTTCAGTTGCCTGGCTGCCGGCCGCCATCTTGGTTGGCAGTTAATTTGCATAACGCCCTGATTAGCCAATTGGAAGGGTAGCGAAGTTATGGTTAATTACCATGTTTGTCTATTATTAGATAGGATGGTAGTTTCCAAAGGGTACATTTCCATGAACTCTGACTAGTGCCAACTACCAGAATGTCAGTCAACCACATACCCCTCTAAAGAATACCAAGAAGAAGATGCAGAATTCAAGAAGTAACCAAATAATATGGAGAACTTTGCCCATAAGAATGTTCTTTCCTAAGGCACTTTGATCATACCTCTTTAGAGAATTCTTGATATTCTGTCACTTCCTCACTATCATTTTCAGTTGTAATATAACACCTCTTTATATGTGCCTACTCCAGTCATAAATTTATAGATCCATTTTGACCTGCCACTCCCATCAGATTCGAGTCTCCCTTTCCAAGTTTCTCTCCACACCATTAGGTCCCACCTAGGATTGAGTATCAGTTGCTGCTGTTTTTACTGCTGCACCACACTGGACACATCTGCTGAATGGCTCTGGGCAGCCTACACTTGGCTCAGCTTTGGTTCCAATGAAGGCTGGGTGATCTCTCACACTAGTCAGGAATTTTGAGGGAGAGGCTTTCTTGAACATATGATAAACAACTGGGTACAAAAACTAATTTACATTCATAAGTTTCTCTGCACTACTCATTGTACTGTTAGGGCTTCAAAGAAATAGGTACTATTTCCCACAGGAATACCTCAGAGAGGTGCAGGACTCAGTATTAGTGTTTAAATTTATTCTTCTTTCCAAGGGGGGGGGGGGGGGGTTGACCAAGCATCAGAGAGGAAGTACAGGGCCTTACTCCTTGGAAAAAGGACAGCCGGGGACATAACCCATTTTCTTTCATTTGTTAGACTGAACTGAAAAATTGATAGAATTGAAGTGCTTCAAGTTAATGGTATAAGTGTAATTAGTTGCAAAAGTAAATTTTGTTTGATATAAAACTAATTAATTTAATCATTATAATCATTACTTACATTATAATGCTTATTGAGCACTAGCTGTATGTCCAGCAATGTGCCAAATTTTGTAGGAAATATAATTTGAAAATGTAAACAAGAAAATATAACATGGAATTATAAAATATAAACCAAAAAATAATTACTCTACACATAATAAGAGAGATTTCTGAAAATCTGAAAAATGATCTCAGAGTATGTTCAGTCAGGAAGGCAAGAGTTTTATGATCACAGATGATGCCAAATCAGTCAGACTTCACAGAGAGAGATATGATTCCACCTGAACGCCAGAGGGACTATTTCACAAATTCTCTCTGGAGCCTGTTCTGCCGTGGGCAAACTACGGCCCGCGGGCCGGATCCGGCCTGTTCGGCTGTTCTATCTGGCCCGCGGAGCCGAAAGAGCGGAGGGTTCTCTTGCTCTCCCCTTTGCTCCTTCACCAGCAGCAGTGTTAACATGGCAACGTCGGGAAACACGGCCGCAGCTCCTTCTTCTGAGTCCAGTTTAAGAACCCATTGTGGCCCTCGAGTCAAAAAGTTTGCCCACCCCTGTGTAGTTTGTCTTATTTATTTCTTATCAATTTGGCTGATGGGCAACACAGAGAAACTATGCCTACTGTTTCCTTTCTGTACTTCCCTGGGGCACATAACTAAGTTTCAGATGGGGGAAGATTAACTTAAAATTCCTTGGGAAACTGGGCTTCACAGATTTTAACATTTAAACTATTTCCAATGTCAAAATTACCTTTCCTGTTTTGTTCTTTAACTATATTACTAGTTTCAAAAAATAGGCAGGGTTTGCAGAGTCAAAAACAAAAATAACAACAAAAAACCTATGAGCTTTAAGCGAAGAGAGGCCTAGATTTCAGTGACAGCATCATCATGTGCTATTTGTGGCTCCAGATGTTTGTAAAATCTCAGCTATCTCACCTGTATAATAAAGAGAAACTCCTACTTGAATTGAAAATCATATTTGTAAAATATATTCAATTACAAAATAAATAGTAACTATTAGCATTATTATTATAGCCCCAGTACCATACTGTCCATGAAATTTTAATTACTTGTGGTATAGTGATAATTCTTCTAGGGTGTCGAAATTATTTTCTATCAATTGTAGGAAGCAAAGGTCTTTTCTTAAAGGTTTATTTTGTTTTGTTTTGCTTTTTGCTTGTCAGCAACCTGTATTGGACATGCCTCTCAGTCACACTGCTCCCATCCGAATAAAAAGGGCCACAGGCATTTGCTCCTGTTCAGCTTGATGTAGTGGAACCCTGTGGCCTTGGCCATAGCTGACTGGACTAAGAACTGGCATCTGAGTGGAAAGCAGCCTCTGAGGGCAGGCTGGCAGCCTACACACTGTCCTGGCATGGGCACTCGGATAACAGGATGCTCTTTATGATCACTAACTACTCCCTTACCCGTAGGACCATCCATCCATTCTTCCTCCTTACATTCCAACATCCTGAGATCCCAGAATCTCTTCGTCTGTCTTGGCTGGAATCTGCCTTTACACCTAACATTATTTTTTCCTTTCCCCAGCTTCCATTCCTCCTCACAAGAATGGCCCTTTCTCTGCTAGAGCACCTTCCTTCCCAATTTTATGGTCCTGAGCTCCCTTCACCTTCTCCATCACTGCCCCTGATAGCTATTTTCTCAAGTACCTTACATCTCACTGCTGGTCCAAGATCCAATTCTCTTTGCCCTGTCCTGGCATTTGCCCTCTAACTTGAGAGCAATTCTCCAGGGACACAGTTGCTTTTTATATCTACAATATGTTCTTAGGTATTATTTTCATTGTAAACATTACCCTTTAAGTGAGGAAATTTTAAGATGCCAAGAAAATAGTAACATATTATGAACTATTTCCAGCAATGTGGTAGAGGATGTTTCTGAAAATCCTTTCACTCTCAAATGCCTAGAAATGATGGGAAAATTACAAGCAATACATATTGAAATACAAACCTAAGTTCATGAGAAAGGCAAGGGAATAGAAAACAGATTGTTAAATGGGTGATGAATGTCTTGGGAGGTTTTGCAGATGAGAAATTTAGAGCAAGCCCAATGCGGAGTTAGAATTGAAACCCCTGTGTGAGCTAAGACTTAAGAACAAAGAAAAATGGGGACCTCAGTCTAAGCCCTAATGGGCCCTCACCAGTGGCATTTCTAATTCAAATATTTCAGGAAAACAGAGAATGCTTCCAAAATGAATTTCTAAGACACATATCGAGACTAGAAAATACATAAATCAATCTAAATTATTAAAATTTAACATCAAATAATGGGAGAAAGAAAACAATACATAATTAAAACACTAGAAAAAATGTATAACATATGGAGGGATGGTAGCAGAGAATGGAGGTAATTGTTAACTTTACATTTATTATTTAACTAAATATATGTACATTTGAAACACTAAATTAGGCACTAAAATCATAGAAGATTATAATTTCCAGAATAATAGAGGGGGCAAATGAAATAAAAATAACTAAAAAAAAAGTCAAGAAGAGGAAAAATAAACTAATAAAAATGGAAAATATCTTAAGGTACTAGAAATAAATTGAAATATATACTAAATAAAAAATGCAGTGATTAGATAGCTAATTAAATAATAGAAGTTGTCAAGATTAAGAAACAAACAAAAAACCTAAATCCACCTATACACTGTTTATAAGAGACATTAATTAACACATATGGCCACACAAAGGTTGAAAGTAAAAGGATGTGAACAGTTAGAATGAACATTAAAAAAAAAACACACACACACAAAACTTATGTTCTCCTATAAAACAAACTAGATTTTAAAGCCAAAAAATATTACTGAAGATCAAAAGATTCACTACACAATAATAAAAGGGTTAAATTACCAGGCTCTCCCATTTTTTGCAAGGAAGAACCTCATCAAGAAAAGCTACTCATCTGTCCCAAGAGCTCTGTAACTGGCCATTATTAAGACTGTCGTGTTACTTATATTCATAGGTTAAGCAGTATTCTGTATATGTTATGAATATGGCATGGTATATGGTATATAAATAAATATGGTATAGTAATTTTTTCATAGAGGTAGTCTTTCTAAAAATGTTTTTATCGATTTCAAAGAGAGGAAAGGAGAAGGAGATAGGGTAGAGTCATTGATCAGCTGCCTCCTGTATGCCCCCTACTGGGGATCAAGCCTGCAACCCCAACATGAACCCTTACATGGAATTGAACGTTGTTTGACCTCCTGGTTCATGGGTCTACACTCAACTGCAGAGACATACCAGCTGGGCAAAAGTAGTCTTTTTAAAGAGCACATGGCATACTCTTTCCATCGCTTTAGCTTTAAACTAGTCACAGGAAATAATAGTGGTGATGACTCAATCTTGGACTACTTAAACTAATAAGATGCCATGAAAAAAAGCCAGTAGAAAATCACTAAAATGTATTTTATTTCTTAGATAGTCAATATCCACTATCTCTCACTGTATTCTGGTTCATTCTCTTTTCTATCATCAAATTTTCATGTTATTTTCCTCTTTCTTTTTAGTACCCTTTTAGATCTCAATAGACTTTGTTTTCCCATAGTACAACAGACAAGTATACAAAATTAAGTGTGGATAGCTCTAAGAAAAGTTCCCACTTTATCACTTATTCAAAGATTATCTTAAATGTCTTGCTGAATTGAAGACACTATTGTGAAATAAGTGGCATTTGAAATTTTCTGTACTATTTCAAAAATATAATTGCCATATCAAGATTAACTTTCCAGAAGATGTTAACTTATGCATTTATTCTCTATCACAATTTAAATTATTAAATAATTTTACTTACAATGTTTTTAAATCCCCAGATAAATATAAACATACATCCTTCAGCATATGCTTACTAATGATGCCTACTGACATCAAATGCAAACTTCTAGTAAATTTATGACTGCAAGATTACTAGTTGTATAGAAGATAACTTTTTTTTTTACTAATGTTTTCACATATAGGATTTTTATGGTTTTATGACTTACATTTAAGTCTTTTATCCATTTTGAGTTTATTGTTGTGTATGTTGGAAGTTGGTGGTCTAATGTCACTCTTTTGCATGTCC
>NW_006296625.1:715132-722775 GCF_000327345.1 Myotis davidii | reverse complement strand
CATTTTATTGATTTCAGAGAGGAAGGGAGAGGGAGAGAGATAGAAACATCAATGATGAGAGAAAATCATTGATTGGCTGTCTCCTGCAGGCCCCCCACTGGGGATCGAGCCTGCAACCCAGGCATGTGCCTTTGACTGGAATTGAACCTGGGACCCTTTGGTCCCCAGGCCAACGCTCTATCCACTGAGCAAAACTGACCAGGGTGAAAATTGTATTTTGACAAGCTTCTAAAATTGTGTCCCATCTGAGAGAAATTATAGGTTTAAGCTTACAACTTGCTTTTAAAACTTGATTTCGTATAAAACATCTGAAATAAGTTTGCCTAGAAAGAAATCAGTGTATGATAAAGATTAAAAAAATGTTTTCAGAGATACACCATGAAAATTCAGCTACTTCTTGGATGAACATCATCTTTAGATATAAAAGTAAACATAGAGAATTCAGAAACTCAACATATTCTTCCTGGATTCTATTATATGTATATTTTTATTATAAATTATGGCATATCTTCTTATATACTGTGCATATTTTGTAGTTTGATGGGAAAATATCCTTTGAGGAATATTTTAGCCAAAACTAAATTAAAATTGTAAGGCATATTTAACAGAAAACTCAAAAAGAACCTCAAATTTTTATTGGTACTTATTACTTTGAAGTATCATGTTGATTTTATATTGTAAGAATCATCCTAGCAATTAAGTTTTAAATAGTTTTTAGCCCATGACTATTTTTTAGAATAACTTAATTCATTATATCTACAAAAGGTTATTTACCTTAATATAAACATTATGGTGTATTTTTTCTACTATAGTTTCCTTGTATATATAAACTTTGAAAACACGACATACGCTTCAGACTATTCGGATTGAACTACTTAGAATACATGTAGAGGATGGGATGTCCTTTTTCAACTCACACAGAACCTATGGTGTAGTTAGTGGTATCCCTCAGTGGACAAGATATTTGTTGCATAATCATCTCAAACACAAAAGATTTAGGATATGACCCAAGAATCCCTAATATTCTTTAAAAATGATATTTTAGAGATTGGTCATCCAAATATATTTA
This sequence comes from Myotis davidii, assembly GCF_000327345.1. Taxonomy (NCBI): domain Eukaryota; kingdom Metazoa; phylum Chordata; class Mammalia; order Chiroptera; family Vespertilionidae; genus Myotis; species Myotis davidii. The sequence goes on along the minus strand of NW_006296625.1, from coordinate 721,706 downwards.
TATTTTTCAATCTATATACATCTTATAAGTGCTTAATTTTATTTGTACCCAAACTGGCCTTTTGAAGCTAACTTCATAGTCTCATATGTTTTAGGAAGAAGGATGATGATTATCTAAAACAAATTTTCTGAAATTGCCCTCAAGAATATTATATAAATGCCCTTATGAAAAAAGCATTCAAGAATGAAATAACTTTGGTATATACTAGAATAAACAAAGATAAACCTCAAAAAAATAATGTGCACTGTGATTCATTAATAGGAAAATGCAGTAAGCAGTGTTTGGAAAATATGATATATGTTATACAGGTCTATACATTACACAGAGGGTTGTGCACTACTCATTTCAGGCGTGCTTATCTCGACACTTTCTCAGTTCATAATATACGTGGATAGTGGAAATAAAAACCATATATGGTACTGTCAGTACCTACATATTATGGTTTTATTTAATACAAATGAAATCATGTCTTATGTAGTCCTTTATGAGAATACAGTGCCGTTGGTTGACTTTTAGGTTATTGAACATTGTCTTTGGTAAATTCTATAATGTACTCTAAATCTTCCTACTGATATCCAGAGTAAAATTCACCCAAGGCAATGTACAATAAAACATTTCTTGTGTCATAGGATGATTTGAGCAAAGACACGCAGGGAGCCAGAATATATAAATACATTTTAACCTCTTAACTAGATTATAATCTCCTTGAGTATGTGGCTTAGTTATGATACTTTAATGTAGTCTTGGCAAATAATGAAGTCCTTACATATTATAGGAACTCAAAGGTTTCCTACTACTTACTATGACATATAAATATATTCTATCATAATTGATCAGACTTGTTCATCTTTTAACCATGAATAGATATAAAAGTAAACATAGAGAATTCACTCAACTAAAGCGACAGAAAGAAATACTGAGGAGCAGTGATATATTGACAACCATCATTCCTCACACTGTTACCTATGAGAACAGGGCCTGCAACCCTCATTGCACTTCAGTGAGACACTTGGATGCATAATCATCCTGTGTGTGTGTGTGTGTACATGGGTGTGCCCATGAAGACATTTTAAGGAGAAGAATGTATGTGAAAAAATAACTCAATTCTGATTTCAGGATTAAGATGTACCTCTTCTCATATTTCATTCCTTCTTCTCTGTTCTTCCTAAGTATTCTAGGAAATCAAATATGGACAACATATGGAAAATCACCGACTAAAGTAACAAGAAAAGTATCTTATTAGATTAAGTGGAAACTTGTTTAGCCATTAGCTTTATTGCCTAACTTACATAAAAACAATTCTCAGCTCATATGTGTTCTAAATTACAGAGGACAAAAAAGAAAGCTGAAAACATTGAGATGCCCTCAGAAATGAATTTTTCATTAAAAAACTATTTGTATGATTTTTTAGGTCTACTCCTCTCTCCACCAACTTCTCTAAATAAGAAAAGTTATATGAATTAAGGAAGCAAAGAATCCTCTATCTTTTGCATCTTATCATGTTATAATTATAATTAGTGTTGATTTGTTAAATGGCATTTTCCCAGAAAGTAAAATTGGCTCCAATGCGATAACACTGTTTCTTCCAATCTCCTTTGTATAAAATCATAGTCAATGGTTGTTGAGCTGCCTAATGTTTCTCTCTTCTGTAATATTTTCTACCTCAAAAATCACATAGCCAAATTTTTCCCAAAGATAAAAATCTGAGGAATCCTTTTCTCTTGAAATTTAAAGAAAATAACAATGGACCCACAAATTATTCTTTCAATGGGTTAGCAATATGAATTCTATGAACTAATAATACTTTATAGCATAGGACTTAAGGTACTTGGCTCTATTGTGAACAAAAAAAATTACCTCAAGATGCATTGTTTTATAATTATTTTAGTAAATTGTTTTCAGTGATTAAAAGTGGAAAAGTCCTGTTTAAGACCTACTTATTGATATTCTTGCTAAACTGAATAGGTTTTGAAATATAATAACTTATAGCTATTTCAATAAAAAGGAATCTATTAAGAATAATTTTCACCCTTGATCCTAAGCAACTCAATATGGCTACATTCTTTAGCTCTTTTAATTTTTTTTAATTTTTATTTTAGAGACCTTATCCTGTTAGGACCATATACTTAAAACATCAGAGGTAAAGATCAACCATGTTCTATTAATATTTTTATCAGTTGAAATTGCACACGTAGATGAGCAGAGTATGATTTTGTTAATTAATAGTAGATAATTACTCTCAATTTCTTTCAAAAGATGAGCTCAGTGCAGGGAAATCCAGGAAGAAGGAATGTTTTAGGATCCATTCCACTGCACATCATGAAAATGTGTGGTACTATCAGACTTTCAGAATATTAGTAATGCAGTTACTTTTGTTTTGAACATTTATTTCTTGGGCTTTTCATGAAACCCAAAATTCCTTCAGGGAAACTTCTCTTTCTGTAAACTAGTTAAGAACAAATATAAAATATGGGTTGTCCATACATAGTGAGTCTGCTTTACTAAATGAATGTGGCACTTCGATTCCTGGGTTCTTTTCCCTTTCAGCAGGGTACTTGGCCTTGGAAGGACACAAGAGCCCTCTTGGTGATTTAAACAACATGTAAATTTCTTACAGCTCATAATGTAAAAAAGGGTGTGAATTTTGTTATCATATCCACTCAGTCCTACTCTGAAAGCCAACCAACCACACACTACAGCCCCTGGGGAAAATGCAGCTGGCTTTCTGTTTTGTTTTATTTTATTTTTTGTAAATAAATGTTTTGGAACATAGCCATGCTCATTTGTTTACATAGCATTCACACTCCAGTATAATGATGTTGCTGAGCAGATGTGACAGACAGTGTCCAGTGTAGTCTGATATACTTATTACCTGTCTCTTTATGGAAAAACTTTGACGCTGGCCTAAAGGATCTCTGTGGATTTAATCATACCAGAAGGAAATTCCTGCAAATGTGACTGAGCTATCTTTAAGACGATGACTATATATATCACCTATATCTTATAATATTCAATAGTTAAATGTTCAACCCACTTCAGTCTGTTACTTTAATGAAATGTCAGTGTTTCTGTTACTTGACCCAGACTGTATTTCAGCAAATATATTCAGCAAGCTGGTTGCATTTTTATACCGTGGGCAAAGACCCAGTTTATAGAAACAGTATTGCTGACTCACCTGATTCTACCCCTGGGGCGCTCAGACTGCTCTGACATAAAGCTTGTGCTGCTGAGGCGAGAGGCACTGCTGGTTCTGGAAATGGCGGACACATCACTGACATCACTATCTGATGATTTGGCAGAGACGTTCTCACAGCTTCTGTACTGATCTTTATGTATGCTATACTAAAGATTAAAAACAAGAAAGCGTGAGCTCCATCATCAGATCGGGGAAACAGACACATACAGGCGAGGATAATGACTCTTTAGCCAACACCAAACAAATGTGTATCTTTGTAAAAGTAGGCGTGGCATCTAAAACAATCCAAATATTAACATAATATATGATTTCCAATGGAAAACTCCTACATCCCTCGAGTGGTAAGGAATGTTTCTGGAGACTGAATTACAAATTAAACACAAAAATGAAATGCTTGGGTGGAAAACTCATTGAATTGTTTGTACATGCCTTAAACCTCAAAATTGTATTTTTTTTTCTAGGACATCAGTTTCTCTTTTCTCGCTTTAGTTTTCATGATTGCCTATTTTATTCACTTTCTACTCTTTCCATGGTATAGACTGCTTCCGTCTGTCTGTACTTCTTGTTTCTTTCCAAAACTATTCAATTTACCTAAATATCTCCCTTTTCCATGACAGTGCTCTCTTTCAAATGTCTTCAAAACGTGTATCTCTTCACAAAAATGACTGACATTACAACTTAGGGGCTGTTCCCATGAGGAGTAAAGCAATGGCAGCAAAAAGTAGGCTTTGCTTTTAAACTTTCTATTATAGCTTAATTAGACATTTTCTGATGTAAACTATCAACTCTGCAAAAAGTAAAAAATGGGATTCCTATTAAAGTTTCAACATGCACTCTAGCTTATATTTAAATGTTTAAATTTGTCTTTGGTATTCAATACCTAAGATTTTAGAATCATTAGGAAAAAGGTTAAAACCTGAAAAGCTATGAAAACAGTTCATCTACTCCTCTTTCTATGTCCCTGTCTCATTGTAACTGATCACACAGTGGATAATGTTACATACTATTTTAATGTTTTAATTATAAATATTGTATGTTTATATGATTATATATAATTTGACAATACCTAATATATAAGTGATTCTCTTATATTAGGTATTGGAAGATCAGATAATTTCTTATATAAAAGAGCACACAGGTAAAATAAAGACATGACTAAACATTGAGTATTTAAGTTTCTTATCATGCTACTGAAATTTAGATTTATGTGTTAAGGTGTGAAATGTTTGTTCAGCCTGTAGAAAAAAATCACCCATCCTCTGATTCTCCACATTAGATGATTTTTAATGAATCTAAAAATAATCCAAACACTAGATTTCTAAAAATTTGTTTGACAATTGTCTTGCCAAAGTATATAATATAAACCAATGCTAAAACCTGATCCTGAATATACAGAAAGAGGTATAATAGAATATTTTAAAAAAAACACAATCCTAGACGATGGGAATCATGTTTATTTAACATGATTTACCATCAGAGTAGTTCGGGCTTAAGACAATTAAATGTTAGTTTTAATTTTTCATTTCTCATGTGTGTGTAAGTAATGGACATGAAAACAATTCCAAATTTATAGACTATCCATAAATTATATTTCCAAAGAATTTTTCAGAACTGTGTGATTTTTTGAAAGCTGTATGCATGACCCAAAAGAAAATTAATAGGTATAGTATGTCCAGAACTGAGCTATTTATACAACTTCATGCATGTTCTGAAAGTAATATAATTTAAGATAATGTATGCAAAGTAATGTGATAAGGTTTATCACTAAATCCTGTGGTCATGATAGCATGATCCTGACCGACATAATTCATCTCAGTCAGAACTGGTTTTTATTTACAGAGCAGATCTGGTAAAACCTCATTATACTCACATAGTAGAACCTGGATTTAATACTATTACTGGAGTATAAATACAACTCATATTATTTGTTTCTGAAACTATTTTGCTAAGTAGATATAATATGCAATTATTATAACGCTTCTAACCATATTGAAATAATAGCTTGCCTGTGACAGATTTCAGGCAGAACTGGGCCCTAAAACCATAAAAATCCACCCACCAGCAGCAGATTTTCTGACATTGTGTTCACACCCCTAACAGAAGTTCCCCTTACCTGACAAATGTCAATATAAGTAGTATAGACTATGGCATAAGGATAGATGAGTGTACATGGCACCATTTATTCAGTTAAGGAAGTCTCCTTTTCTATAAGCCTTCTCTGCCTTAACCTTTTTGTATATAACCTTTGATATTCCAGCAAAGAGATAAAAGGAAGGGATTTTTAAAAGACTGTAGAACTTACTAAAATTTCCTATACTGGGGTAAGGAATGATCTATCATTCTGAAATGAGATCACAGTTTTCTTTACTTTTTTACTACTTTATTTATTTTCAAGTCTTGTTAAAAGTTTAAATTATAATTTTGCCTTTTAATCAAGCATAACTTGTTACATTTCCTAATTAAAAATTAAATATTTTAATGGAATTATATTATATTTTGAGAAACATAATATCCTCAGAAAGAATGTATGCAGATCACACAGCAGGCAAGTTAAGTCCTTGATGTAGGAGAGGCTCTAATTATAGGGCTGCTATTTTTATAAAGGAATAATAATAAATGTTCAGCAGCTACGTACAATGCTCATCACATCAATTTTAGTTGCTGTTCCTGGTTTACATAGGCACTATTTTTAAGTTGTGAGTTCCTAAATACAAATTCACCCCTCAAATATGAATTTCACTACATCATTGAGGCATACAACTCTGTATAACCAATGAAAAAAATAGCATGGGGATCATATTTCAGGGATACCAAAGTCATTTTGTGGTTTTTTTTGTTTTGTTTTGTTTTTTTGTTTTTCAAAAGCAAAGTTAGTGTTAATTCCTTACGCAGGATGGATGACAGGGTCAGTCAGCCTTTTAAAGGAGATGCCAGGTTTGTAACATCTAAGGAATAGTTTTCTGGTAATTCTTGACCCTGAAAATATTTAGTTCTACTGGTTGTTTAGTTATAAATATTTTGAGAATGATGAAGTAATTTCTAATTTGACTGAGTTTCAACTAAGGTGTATTGCTTCACCCAAAATGCCAAATAGTTTAGGATGCTAAAAAAAGAATAAAAGGATACAGTTCAAAATTAAATATTTATTAAATTTACAACAAAGCTAGCTCTTTTTTTATTATTGATATCAGAGAGAAAAGGAGAGGGAGAGAGCGAGGTAGAAACATCAATGATGAGAGAGAATCATTGATTGGCTGCCTCCTGCCCACCTCACACTGGGCATCGAGCCCGCAACCCGGGTATATGCCCTGACTAGGAATTGAACTGTGACCTCCTGGTTCATAGGTCGATGCACAACCACTGAGCACATTGGCAGGG
>NW_006296625.1:693028-715091 GCF_000327345.1 Myotis davidii | reverse complement strand
AGGTACATGCCCTTGACCGGAATCGAACCTGGGACCTTTCAGTCCGCAGGCCAACGCTCTATCCATTGAGCCAAACCGGTTTCGGCAACATATTTTTGTAGAGTAAATTATAAAGAGGTTGGGGTACATGGATAAAAAAAATAAAAAGTACATGAGAGAGATTTGAGGTAACTGGAAACTAAATATTTTATTATAAGCATTAGGCTATAATATGAATATTAGAATTGTGAAGAGTATTTACCTTTTACTTGACATATAAAATAAAAAACTAATCATTTGTTAATTTGTCTTATATATTTTACTATCTTATACTTTTATAACTTTTTAAAAGATGTATCTTTCATCTCACATTTATTGATATAACTTATACTCATTTATGTAAATAGTGTAGCATCAGTTTCTGAGGTCAGTAAGAGCAACAGTAATGTATTTAAAAGTAAAAGTAATGTGGTGTTTTTTTAACATTCAAATAAGGGGGGGAATGCCTGTGTAAAGGCGGCAGGGAAATAATTAAATTGTATGCAAACGAAAAACTGGAGAAGAGCCTCTGAATCAAACTGGAGTACAGTGCCCATTTCAGTGATGCAAAAGCAGTAAAGGTGGTAGCTAACTTCCAGTCAGGAGTGCCAGGGCTCATCACTCTGCAGAAAGGCTGCATGAATTTTAGTATTGCCTCCTTTCTTCTGAACCTCGATTTTCATAAATTTGATAAAAAAAAAAAGAGCTGTAATAAAGAATTATTCTGGGGCCTCCTGGTGCTTACCACACTGTGATATCACACTGTACAGAAATAGGAGGCCAACTAAACCTACCCCAAATACACCTCGGCTCAGGCCCTTTGCCTAGTCTGTATTGTGAATGGGAAGACACTGAGAAAAAAAATATTCTGAATTATTTTTAAGGTCAGAGAACTTGGAATTTCCTGAGCAAGATAAACCTACTTTTGATTTATTACAAATGTAAGTATTAGTGTTCACTGGGACTTGTAGCACACTTTACTTTGTAGATTTTTTTTTAATCAATTGATTAATATTAGAGTCCTAATCCAGAATGACTCAGAAAGGCTTTTAATATCTTATACTGATTCTCTATTTACTTCTTTCTTGCCTCCTATTCTGGCCCCACCTCCTCCTGCTGTTGTATTTGACCTCATCCTTGGACATAATGCTAAGAAATCAGTGAAACATTTCCAGATAACTGCATCTGACGGAGGAGGAAGAAAGCCTAAATCACCCTGCCTCCTAGTTCTTCCTGCATTTGTAGCAAAAGAAAACAAAAATGATAATGATATCCATACAGCAGACAGACAAGTAAGCCGAGTGAGTGATAATAAACCACAGAGAAGATAGATGGAGCTGGAATCAGCAGTTCTATGGAACATCAAGGTATTTTTGTTACTAATTTGTTTTGCTTTACTGATTTTACTTTGTTGTTTCAAAGTCCTACCAAATCGGGCCACACTGAGCCACGGTGACCGTAAGCACTGTCTCAGTTGGAAATCTTCTCACAGCTAACCTAAAATGTAAAGTGATACCGCGTCTAATATGCACGACGCTATGGAAGTCTGGTGACAAATCATATTTGGTAAACACTTTTTTGTATTAATCTCTGAATATCTGGCTATATAATGAACAGCCTCCATTATTTAAAAATAAGTAGGTGTTTTTCACCCTTCCTCCCAATCCCTTTCTCCCTGGCAACCATCGGTTTATTCTCTACATCTATGACTTTGTTTCTGTTATGTTTGTTCATTTGTTTTCTTTTCACATATAAGTGAAATCATATGGTATTTTTCCTTCCATGTCTAACTTATTTCAGTTAGCACAAGACCCTCTAGGTTCATCTATGTTGTTGCTAGTGACAAAATTTCATTCTTTTTTATGGTTATGTAATATTCCATCATATATATAAGTATATCACATCTTCTTTATTCATCTATCAATGGGCAACTGGTGTGTTTCCATATTGGAAATAATGCTGCAATGATAATAAGGGTAATATACATATTTTGGGGGAATATAGTCAATAATATCCTCATAACTGTATGATGTCAGATGGTTACTAGGCTTGCTGTGGTGATCAAACTGTTAAATATTTAAATGTTGAATTACTTTGTCACACACCTGAAAGTAATGTAATATTGTATGCTAACTATATTTTAAGAAATATAAGTAGATTTTTCTAGGTTCACATTTCAAGCTAACAATATTTAGTATAGTTTTACTTAATTTTTAATTTCTAAAAGGTCATAACTTCCAAAAGGGTTTCTTGATATCAAATTATAACACGGTTTTTCCTGTAATGGCTCCTGCCACTTTTGTAGTATTCTAAAAATAAGATTTTCAAATAAATCAGATAATATATATAAATTATATCATGCAATATGAAATTTAATTAATAAATGATATTAATTAAAATTATTAGATGATGGCTAGCAGTTTATAAACTCCATATTGTATTCTTAAAAACTGATATTGAAGTATAAATTGTATATTTATAGAGACGTGGAATTGTGTGGATTTCAGTTTCTAATAGTTTAAAATCAGTTACTTATCTTACTAAAAACAGACAATAAGAAATCTCACATCACACAATTTTAGTCATTGGGTAACAAATCTCAATAGTAAATATCAACCAAAAATGTTATTTACGACTATAAACCTGTAACTTAATAGTTAAATGTGATGTTAAATGATATTCAAGCAATCAAATTGTTTTATCTATCTTGCTTATTTATGTGATTCAGTCTATGGATAATCTATCATTAAGTGACTTTATTTTTTTTAATTTTTTTGGGTGACACCGGTTAATGAAATTATATAGGTTTTAAGTGTATAATTCTGTAATGCTTCATCTGTATATTGCATTATGTGTTCACCACCCAAAGTCAAGTCTCCTCTGTCACCAGTTATCCCCTCTTTACTCTTTTCTACTTCCACCACCCTACCTTCCCCTCTGGTAATGACCACACTGTTGTGTGACTTTAATATAAAGTGTTTACATTTTCTTTTTAGAAAAAAGAAAAACCCACACACATTAAATCCAAGTTAATGAAGTTATATTTTGTGGAAATAGCAAGAAAAGGGGGTTATGAGACAAGACTAGCATTTGAATCACTTCTCTCATATATCTCAATGCTTGCTAGTCCTATACACACTGTACATTTATAAAAGGAGGCTATTGGTCGGGTACTACTAGTTTTACCTTGGAATATTGCTCGCGATCAAGTTCTTGACTAGAACCAGACCCTGTTGTCTGCTTAAATCGATGCACTTTCATTTTCATCTGTCTTGTTCGCTCCTCCACTACTAAGCTTGCTGCAAAAACACACAATGGAAGCCTATTAAAACATGTGAAGTACCTTTTAGAAACTGAATGGTTTTTAAGATTTTAATGCTTTCGCTATGACTTCAATTAAATGAAGCTTAGAAATAACACATTAGTAAACTTAAAAAAATGCAGAGTATACAATGCTAGCAACTGTTAATCTAAAGATGAACATGACTCAGCTCACACAGAATGGGGAACAAAAATATTAGTAACAAAATACCCTATTTCTTCATTTGTTATGGAATATTTTCAATTCCACTCATAAATGATTATGCGAAGCAAATATAATTGTGAAAATATGTTCTATACTTAATCACCTGGTTGTTGCATGTACATATATAAACAAGTATGCATACTGAACACATCACACATATATGCACATGCTTACATGCATGCACACACCCACTGACATCCTCAGCTAAGAGTCACCTAAAAACTTTTAATTATAATAATCTGTATTTTATGAGGCATTCTTATTAAATCATTAATTTATATCAGTAGCTTTTCATGAATATTTGCCAGTCTTAAAAGTGAACTAAAAGTTTAGTTTTTTATTTCTTATGGCTATGTATGACTACATATATAAAATTTATAATATAAAAATTTTAGCTCTACAATTTATAACATATAAAGACATATATTCCATTTAGGCCTTTATTAATCTCTTAAGTAGAGGGTGTGACTTGATGGGAAGCCTACAATAAAATATGTTAAGTTAGATTAATCATAAGAGACTAAGGTTCAAGACCTTGCCTTTAATTTTTAAATTTTACACATAAAGGTAAGAGCTAAGGGTACAGTGATGTGAAGCATAAGCTCCTAAAACACACCTGTGTTATATGAGACCTATGTTTACTTTTTACAGCTTATCTTGTGCCAATTTCCCAGACTATTCAATATCTTCAAGTGTTTAGCATTTATTTCTATATTCTGTATACACATATACACACACAAAAATTGTTATATATTAAGCCTTCTGCCAAGAAATCTTAATGATTTAAAGGATAGTGGAAAAAATGATATATCTGATTGACTTGGCTATCGATTTAATCTCTTGCAAGTTACACAGATACCTGCTGTCAAATATTTCCATTTCAATTATTAAACATGGTGTGGAACCATGCCAGAGGTGCCTGATAGTCAAGGCTAATTAAAGGCCTTGTTGTCAATACACTGGACTGTCCAAGATCACAGCGTCTCATGGCATGCTGTGCCCTTCTATAACCGAAATGATTGATGTCACTATTGGCAACTAGCCGTCTTTGTCTAAGGAGTAATATACAGCTCACTGACTAGCTAGTAGGGAGAGTGTGGGAAGAAGATGAAGCTGGAGAGAGGGAGCTGAGAGCTGGTAGTGCTCCATCAGAGCTCTCAGCTCAGATATAGCTACTATGTTAACCAGCCTGTGTGCTGGGAGAGTGAAGCTCAGAGGTAGTTACTATGTGAGGCTCCAGAGATCAGCTAGTGTGCTGGGGAGGGCAAACAGGAGAAGCTGCTGAGCCAGAGAACTTAGGTACCGCTATGATGTGAGGCAGTGAGTCTAGAGGGCAGGGTGCGGCTGCTCAGATAACAGCTGTAGGTACAGAGATTAATGCTGCTTTGTAGGAAAGATGTATTTACCATCCAGTGTACGGATGCCTATATGGAACTGCTGTGAAAGACTATTGTCTGATGGTTCTGTGGCCACTGGCCTCTGCAATAAAGATTCATTCTTACACACCCACAACTTCTCCTGCTTCTCTGTCTACTCCGCTGCCATAAATTGAATCACATTTAGAGCAGCAGTGCTCTGCAGTGATCCCACTGTCTCTAACAATGGCCTACCATCTTTGATAAGAAGAACTGATACCCATTTTAAAAATTAAGTAAATACGTACTTTTTATTGTGTGTTCAAGTACAGACTAATAGTCTAAGAGATAAATACACAGTTTGAAATCTGTGGTTAAATGTTTAAATCATACTTTTAGCACCAGTTATTAGATGGTTAACTTTGTTTAAATTCAGTAAATTAGATAAAAATCAATCCCTAACATCACAGTTATATGAATTAAGCGATGATACATGCTTTATTTGAAAATGTTGACTTCAGAGCCAGTAAATGATAACTATTAATGATTAAAGGATGGTTCAAGGAGACCTTGAGAAAAGCAGTTCATAAATGTATTAATTACTTGGTAACATATAAGGAGACAATGAATATTATAGAAAAAATGTCAATTGAGAGTAATAAGGAATTGAAACAAGATATTGAAAAACCTTTTAGATTTATAGAAAGCCATATGCAATACATGAAAGTGTCTAAATATCTGCTCTCTGCCTTCTGCTTATGGTGTGGGTACCTCTGGGTACCTGCTCAGTCTTTGAGCTTTGAAGTCAAATGCACTGTGATAATCAGTTGTACTTTATAATTAAAGCTTAAAACAATTCAAAGTAATCTCTACTTGAGCTAAAAACAGATTAAAATATTAACTTAACTTTCTTGACAAATGATATTAATTTTGTTTTAAAAATGATCTGACATTGATTAGCCCATAGGTTTATAACCTTCACTTTAAGTATAATGTAATCCTTAGGGAGGATGGTAATTGGACACTGAAAAGTTTATTTCCCTGGAGCTACTGTCTTGAAGCAGTTCTGATAAGTTAACCTTGCTGGGACAATACCCCATCTCTCTAAACAGGATTACATAGCTTATGACATGGCTACATTTAAATCCTTATTTTGCAAAACTTATGTAATACTTTCAACAAAAGTAAAAAAATCAAAAACAATAAAATCAATAAACATATCCTCAGGTGAGGATAGTAAATAAATAAAAATAAACAAACAAAAAACTAAATCATAAGAGTTGTAGCCTAACTAAAATAAATCTTAAAATGGTTTTAAATGACTTCACTTTTACTTTTCAAAAATGATATATACAGGGGTGGGAAAAAGTAGGTGTTCAGTTGTAATACAATATTTAATAAACTAGTGCCCCAGTGCACGGATTTGTGCACATTAAAAGGAAGGGCTGGACTCGGCTAGACAGGCCAGACACGCCCTGGAGCCAAGCTCTCGAGGTCCCTCCCCAGCTAGCCCCACCTTGGGCAGCTTTGCAGATCAAAGTCATTTGTGCAGTGAGCGGGGGTCCCCCTAGCAGGTGGGTCCCTTGGCCTGGCCTGCGGGGATCGGGCTGAAACAAGCTGTCTGACATCCACCGAGGGGTCCTGGATTGCAAGAGGGCAGTTCTTGGGTGACACACCCAGAATCGGACTCCCTCCTCCCTGGTTCCAGGTGTATCATCTGAGAACCGCCACTGCCAAGTCACCACAGCCCAGCAGCCCCATGCGTTGAGCGTCTGTCCCCATGGTGGTCAGTGTGTGTCATACCTACAGGCCGGTTGGATGGTCACTTAGCCTTTTATATATATAGATAATAATACAAGAATACACTTTGTGTTTCGTGTACTCACAACTTTGCCCACCCCTTTATATAGAGAACCTTTATTCCTAAAGAATGAGAGTTGATATCTTTTAATCTGTCAAAGAAAATCTCCAAATTAATATTGACACAAAACCATGAGTAAACCTCCTCTGACTCTCCAGCAAAAACATAGTTGCTATGCTATTCTCATTACTTATTTTTCATTTTATTTAAACTGTGGAATAAAATATTTATTTATTTATTTTTTGGTTATTCTTTTTTTTTAATTGCTTAAAGTATTACAAAGGGTATTACATATGTGTCCTTTTTTTCTTTTTCTCCCACCCTTGACAATCCCCTGGCCTCCTGTACCCCCCAGTGTCTTATGTCCATTGGTTATGCTTATATGCATGCATACAAGTCCTTTGGTTGATCTCTTACATCCCTCCCTCCTGCCCCCCAACCCTCCCCAGTCTTCCTGCTGCAGTTTGGCAATCTGTTTGAGGCAGCTCTGCCTCTGTATCTATTATTCTTCAAAAGTTTATAATGGTCTCTATTATCCATGAATGAGTGAGATCATGTGGTATTTTTCCTTCATTGACTGGCTTATTTCACTTAGCATAATGCTCTCCAGTTCCATCCATGCCGTTGTAAATGGTAAGAGTTCCTTCTTTTTTACAGCAGCATAGTATTCCATCATGTAGATGTACCACAAAACTGTGGAATAAAATATTTATAATGGGCACTTAGGCTGTTTCCAAATCTTAGCTATTGTAAATTGTGCTGCTCGATGTTTCTCTCTCATCGATGTTTCTAACTCTCTATCTCTCTCCCTTCCTCTCTGTAAAAAATCAATAAAATATATTTAAAAAAATATTTATATTGTGGAATAAAATTACCTTTTTTTCTAGATCACTGGTGTGTCAATCTAAGTAGAAAGACAAATGTATAAACATAATATTATCACAAATTTGGGCTTGATTGCATGATTCCATAATTTATACAGAAAATAATAACATTTAGTGATGATTAAAAGTGAACTGAGTTCTTGGATTATGATTACCTATCAAGTATCTCACTATAAGTAAGATTAACCACAGCCCTGAGAGCTCAAATATCTTACTGTAAAAAGAATGATTACTGATTATCATTTTAAAGATTTTATATTATTTTAACAATTTAATGTCAATAGAATAATTAAAATATAGAATAAAATATTTTCCAATTCTCCCACAAATACATTATATTCAGATTTTAGGAACGTTCTGAATGTTGGCCCATTTTAAACTAACAAAATCACTAAAATACCAGTTCCTATTTCTTTACCAAAAAGATACAAAATTGAGGAATTTTAAAAAAAATTTCAAACCCTAATATTATATAGTTAAAAACCCTTCTTTTTTTCTACTATAGATATAATTATTATGTAACTTCCTTTACCCTCTTAATGAAAATATAGCTTACACTTAATATAATCAAAAGATAAGGGTGTGTACTGTGCTAAAGACTGTATTTCAGCTGTAATCGAACAGTAGCATAAACAATTTATCACTCTTAGCCTGTAAGGTTTAATTAACATGAAAATTTTAATTTAAGTTTGTTTTGTAAATTGGAATTTTTTGCTATACCTTCTACATGCTGAATGATGCATGTGACATTGAATAAATTGTGCTTTTTGAAAGCAGATATTTATTTACCTACACAATATTTGTTGAATATAACTCATTTTCTTCAGATCACTTTTTTTAAAAATATTTTATTGATTTTTTACAGAAAGGAAGGGAGAGGAATAGAGAGTTAGAAACATCGATGAGAGAGAAACATCGACCAGCTGCCTCCTGCATACCCCCTACTGGGGATGTGCCTGCAACCAAGGCACATGCCCTTGACCGGAATCAAACCTGGGACTTTTCAGTCAACAGGCTGACGCTCTATCCACTGAGCCAAACCGGTTTGGCTCTTTAGATCACTTTTACTCTATATAAATTGTTATTTGAAACTTTGGCATTTGTATCAGATAAATCGACATATTCCAAGAATAAACTCACAATTACAATTAAAAACATATAAACTGGAACTTACTTTTAGGGGTTAAATTAAAACCATGCTTATGAAGTCATTTTTTTTCTTCATAATCCAACAATAACAATTTTGATTAAAATATGCAGATGAGAAAAGTTAATAAAATTTTAAAAGTCTGCAATCTATTATAAATTTCTAATAAAAAGTATTAGATATTATTACAAATAAAAACAGTTAAAATAATTCTTTCATGTCACATGCTTTGCAATAAATTCCCAATCTATTGATATGGTTGATCTTTGATGAATCTCTATACAAGCAGAGATCATTTACAAGTGTTGTTTATGCCTATATGAATTTTTCTGTAACTATTTCATTCATAAAATTACTAAAGAATCCCATGACTTAAAAAACAAACAAACCAAAAAACCCCCAAAACTTAAGGATCATTAGTAAATCTTCCTTAACCCATCATAGAAAATTTCTATAGAATTACACCCTCCAAAGAGAATGTCATTTTCTGGGAAACTCTTTTGACTTACAGTCATTTGTAATTTGCTTTCACATATCATCAATATTATAGATATAGGTACTTTCCAATCATTAAAATTTAAACATTCACAAATAAATTTAAAATATCATTCATAAACTTGCAATTATATAAAAAATGAGTTTTTTTCTGATCTTCAAATTCCTTAAATATTTCACAAGTCTCTCTATGCATCTAGAAATTAACATGAATTTGAAATTTTAATTGTGTCTCTAGGCAAAAGAATGATCCATATGTTATATTGTTAAAGTTTCCAATACCTTCAAGTATTTTAGGTGAATATGTGTGTAAAATAAAAATGTATAGATAAATATTATGAAATATACTAAGTTAAAAAGATTTGCGTATTTTATTTTATAACAAGGTTAGCTAGTACATGTGTCAAAAGTGATACATGATAGTATCTGGACAGAATAATTCAAATTGTCCAGTTAACTACAATATGTTATCATACTGTATGAATAGAAAAATTAATGCCCCTGCTTCCTTGCTGTATAGCAACACAAGAGTTCGGTGATGGTGGAGCCCCATCTTTGTTCCAATGCATAACTCAGAGAGAGCAATGACAGATAACCACATATCTTGAAATTGTAAGGTAGAATGAAATATATGAATAAAACACCTACAATCCCTCAGTTATTGACAGCATTGAAAAAAATCCCTCTCTGAAGCATTTTATTAAAAATAAATCATAGCTAGTGGGAACTCAAATATAAGAAACAATAGAGTAATATGGAAAACACTGAGATTAAAAAGTAATAGATGATGATACAAATTGCTGGGTCTTTAACCAGTATAAAAAATACAATGCCTGGATAGAAAGATAGTTTGATACTTAAAATCCAAAAGGTAATACTAGTCTGTACTCACAGTTTTCTAGATTTTTGAGGACTATACATGGTTAAGATGGACATTCTCCACACACCTGGAAGCAATGGGGCAAAATGGTAATAACCCAGGACTGGGAATAACTAAGCAGAGATTCAGCACAGACCCATCACCATTCATCAATGCTGCCTTGGTCCATTGCTGATATATCTCTCCACCATGGAGTTTTTATTTATAAACTGAAGAGATTGTTTAGAGTAACCTCCTGCTGTTTTAATCTATGATTCTATTAGTTCAGTAGTGTACTGGTATTGGTAAAGTAATTTTTTTTATTTTTCACATTTTCAAAAAATGGAAAACTATGATGCTCTCTTTACTCTGTTCCTAATATCCAGCATTTTTAAATTTGCCAATTACCAAGATTATATATTAAGAGAAAAAAATGACCACTTATATTTTATATTATTATGTTCTATTGTTTATTTTCCAATTAAAATATAACATATTCCTTGCATGTGTATTTTTATTTTTAGAGTCACAAAAGGGAAGTAAGAAACTTTGATAAAATAGGTATATGCCCACTACACATATACAATATATGTACATAAAGATTGAATGTTTGAAATATTTTGACTACATGTAATGCCTCAGTTCTGCCTCATTTTCCTAGAATAAAATGCATTTCAATTTGCGAGGGTAGAAATATGTCAAATTGTTTCCCTTGTGCCCTTGTATGATTCTTTCGATGTAAAAGACTTTACTACAATATAAACAATAAAATGAAGATAACATCTATCCAGCATGAGAAACATAAAACGCAACAATAACACACATCAATTAAAAATACCCTGCTGTCTCACAAGCTTTTAAAGAAAATGACCTGTGTTTTGGTAGATAATTGAATTGGAATGCTGGCATAGGTGAAATAGGTAAACGGTATACATAATTTCTCAAATCTCACTGTAGCCAAAACCACAAGACTACCTCTTGTTTTAGCAGCTGACTGTCACTGAACTGTCAAAAACAAAACTCGGGATTTCCCACACAGACATCACTTTCAGTGTCAAAACTGCCAAGCCCCAGAGTAACACTGAAAACACTCGTCAGATATTTGACAGATAAGAAAGCCAGGCTCTTGACAGAAGGGTCTGTCATTTTACCTCGTCCTTTTGTGTTACACAGGGGTAAATAGCTCTTTAAAATGCATTTCGGTTTTTAAGGTAGCACTGACTCCTCCTGAGGCACATCTAACGTGACCTTCCAGAAAAGCAGCCCATGCAATGAAGAATTCTCTGGGAAATAACAAAATCACTCCCTGAGGCATCTTGTTGTTTATCCAAGTGATCTCTAACTATTTATCCATAATTATTCATTATTCCAATTACACTGGTGTTAACAAAATCTTGAAAGATTTAATGTGGCACATATGCTAAACTGAACATCAATTTTTGACGGTCTCTCCCCTATTTTTTTTTTTCAGTAAAAATGTTCACACATTTTAAAGTCTGTAAAATAAGTTACAACACTTAGGAGACATAGATACAAAAAAAATCACATTGCCTACCATGGCTAGACATCTGTCTGCCTTCTATCCTCAACACTTCCCTCTACAAATCCAAGTGGAAAGGGGGGACCTGTACTACTCAACAGGGCATTTCTTGCAAATTGAGGTTTGGTTAATACGCGTTAAATACCTTGAAGTCTTAAAAGCCTGTGATACTATTATAATAACCACATCTGAATCAGCAGGACAGGAAATAGGGTAAAAATAACCCGCACAAGCATTTTGAATTGTTTTATATGGGCTGCTTCACCGTCGATATCGCTAAAATTTAAAGAGAAGGCCAGAATGACAACTACAGTTTCAGTTTGGGTGGGGGGAGGGGGGAAGGATAAATCAGACACTTTTAGTAATGGAACTCTAAATATTTATGAGTAAACATTCATAAATATTCATAAGAAATGTTCAGGAAAAGCACTTTCCTGGAAAATTAAGAAACTTGAACCTTCAAAATCTTCACATACAATAACAGGAAATGAATCACCTGGTCTAATATCTACTAAGTATGCATATAATAAAGATGTAAATAAAATTGAAATCCTTTTCTACTTAATGGTAGTTAAAATAAGGCTGGTTCCTGAGAACACACAGGTTATTCATTGTTAGCAAAAGTCAAGTAACATATTTGTTCTTATAGGGTGTTTCACAAACATGGTATGCTATTAAAATAGTTATGCAAATACCATCTATAGAATAACTAATGCAACAGAAAATTATTAAATACTTTTTATATGCATTTCAAATAAATAAGATTAATGTTAATAGTTCCATAGCAATTATATTTTGTATGACTTAGCATACAAAATATAATTGCCAATATTTAAAGAATTATAGGTAATTTCTTTGAGCATTTTAAATAAAAACCTGCACTTTAAAATATACTTTGACTAGAGACAGTCCTTAAATACCCCTTATTATCTTGTTAAAATAATAATTATACATTTTATTAAACAGAAAATCAAAAAGCAAAAAATGGTATTCAACTTTTTGTTCCTGTTTAAATCATTTAATCACTTGACATCTAATTACCTTTTATTCTGTGTATAAATAACATATTTTTCAGGCTAAAGGAAATTCATATTTGTAGAAAAAAATAGTATGATGCTTTATATAATTCAAAATTGCTTCCAAAAGACAAAAGTAATGCACTTATATCTAAAGGCATATAAATTAGATATTTATTATAACAATAACATTTTTTTCTCACCTGATGTCATTTAATTTCTGGTTCTGTTTTGTCTTCTTATATCATTATTTCGATGCCCCCAAACTACATTCATGGGCTCTTTAAAACTGTCCAAGAAATGTAGCAGAGAGGGAAAAATTGGCTTACTTTTAGAATGAATAATTTAAAATATGCCTACAAAGCAGTTTGTGAAGCCTAAAATGATATGGTTTCTCCGCTTTTAATTTTAGCATAAAAGCAGCAGGTAAACGATAAACTGTAATATGAACATTTACAGTTCCTCAGTTAACTTATCAACCCCAAGAATGTGCTGTGTTTATTCAAATACACTGGCTTTGTTTTCTCAAGTTGCATGGTAATCTGAGGGCAAGCCAGTATTGGAAAATTTAGCTGCGTGGTGAAAAGGCAGGTCATCAGGGGCAGGTAGGACCCCTGAGTGGGCCCCTCCAGATATTGGTGTTGTGAGTGGTGGATGTCACAGCAACATGGACATTTGACAGAACCTGGGCTGTGGAGTCAGAACCTGGTTCTGTTACTTAGGCATTCCACTTCACCCCTCTGATTCTCTTCCTACTGAAACAGGAGATGATACCTTCCTCACAGGTGTGCACATAGTGTTACCACAAGGATGTGGTATTGCAGGCACAGTAGATACTAAGTAAATGCTGTTTGAATGTTGGAGAACCTGTTAGAGCAGTGGTTCTCAACCTTCTGGCCTTTTAAATACAGTTCCTCATGTGGTGACCCAAGCATAAAATTATTTTTGTTGCTACTTCATAACTGTCATGTTGCTACTGTTATGAATCGTAATGTAAATACCTGATATGCAGGATGGTCTTAGGCGACCCCTGTGAAAGGGTCTTTCGACCGCCAGAGGGGTTGCGACCCACAGGTTGAGAACCGCCGTGTTAGAGCAAGATGGTTGAGAACAAGGTCTCTGGAGTGAGGCTAGAGAGACTAGCTCCCTGCTATACCACTTACCAAGTTATGACTGGTAGAGAGTCAAATTTTTCACTTTTCTACACTTTAGCTTTCTTGGTTAGAAAATGAGGATATTAATACTTATGTCTAAGGTTGTTGTTAAAATTATTACGAGATAAATATATAACAGTAGAGCCACTGACATAAAGTGCTCATTAAATTCTATTTACCATTGAAAATGTTAACAGTGTATTACACCTCTCTTTCTGTGCTTTGCAAATATGTATATGCTGGGAAATTACATACTGGTCCCCACAGTAAGGCTAACCAACTGTCCCAGTTTGCCCAGAAGTATCCTGGTTTTAGCACCGAAGTCTTGCATCTTGGGAAAACGTCTGAGTTCTCCACAAACTGGGACCATTGGTTGTCCTACCAGCTTAGCTACCATTCATCAAAAGCAAGCTCTCAACAGGATCTCTGCATCCTGTACTGTCAGCTAGGTCTGGCATGTCCCTGTCCTCATGTACCCAGGGAGCACTCAAGGTAAGTGAATTCTCCAATATGATCGAACCTAGTAAATAAAGATCAGCTCACAGGAGCAGGGTTTCTATGCAAAACAAGTTCTTTTCTTTCTTATGGTGTATGTGAGTCTAAGACCTGACTTTCGAATATTTCCTGAACTTGCTTCTATCCTTTCTGGCTTTTCAAACTTGTTGTGGCTAAGCATATCCCCAAGAAGAGGGCAGCACCCTCTGCCTTGCCTGGATGCATTTTGGGACACACCTCTTCGGTTGTCTTCAGCCACATGGTCTGTTCTGTTAAGCAGATTCACATCCTGTGTTCCAGGAAGACTCCGCAGAGTGAGGACACTTCTCAGTGACACAAGGACCTTGTAAAAATGCAACTATATGACATGCTCTGTAGAGGGCCTCTGAATGTGCATACTTCCTACAGACTTCAGCTTGTACTGCTTAGGGATTTTGTTTTGTTTTGATTAACTCATTATAACTTTTGGTTAGTATTAATATGTACGGAAGAGCTCTAAATAAAGAATTATTTTATTTTCCTTTCTTTTGGTTAAAAGAATTAGATCATGACTCATTTCCAATATAAACATTTAATGCTTTAATTATACTAAAAGTTATCTTGCAAATACTAACAAATTCTTATAAATCTAGGTATCAATGCACTGGCTATTTTTGTACTACAGAATCTAAAATTGTGTCTCTGGCATCTGAATTAAAAATGAACGATGGCCAGAAATCTAAGTAAAATCTAAGAACCAAACCATCTTAATAACATTGAATATTTTATTTTTTATTAATATATATTTATTGACTAGTATGTAAGACATTATGCCAGAGTATGCATTATATGCCAGAATATATATATATTTGTAAATTCAAACTGAAATAAGTAACTGAATATTAGCTCACATTTCCACACTATAACACTGAGATACATAAAACATACCTTAATATACTAGGAGTTAGGGATAAGGTATTTGAGATTCTATTAAAAAAGAATCCACTACAGTATAGTGGCAGTAGGTTAAAAGTAAGACACCTGGGCTCATATTCTACTACTCATCAGCAGTGTGAATGGGTCAATCTCTTAATCTCGCTAACCTGAGTTTATCATTCACAATAGGGATGATGCTACTCTCAGGACTTTTAGGGTTACTATGGACAACAAACTGATTCAATCATTAATCTGAAAATATTGAGTAAATGTATTTTATTAAATTATAAAGCATTATATAATTTTAAGCATTATAAGACTTATTTCATTAAGCAAAAACTCATGTTCAAATATTTAACTATGAGGACAAAATGACACTGAATAGAAAATGATGTGAGTGGCACATGAGAGTGGGATGAGTGTGCATGTACTTGAAACTCAAGTCCAAAGCCAAAAAATCAAATGTGATCCAAAAGACAGTAAGATAGGATGTCGCAATGTGCCAATACAGCAGGCCGAATGGTTTCCCTTCTCTGTCCCTTGGGAAGATAGAATTGATGGGCATTATAACAATATTGATAACATGAGGAGTAGTATTTTGGCAGCTACCTTCTAGATCAGTGATGGCGAACCTATGACACGTGTGTCAGAGGTGACACGCGAACTCATTTTTTTGGTTGATTTTTCTTTGTTAAATGGCATTTAAATATATAAAATAAATATCAAAAATATAAATCTTTGTTTTACTATGGTTGCAAATATCAAAAAATTTCTATATGTGACACGGCACCAGAGTTAAGTTAGGGTTTTTCAAAATGCTGACACGCTGAGCTCAAAAGGTTCACCATCACTGTTCTAGATGCATGACTGCAGTGGGAACCCAACATTCAACAGGATTACTGCTATCTTTAAGAGAAAATCAAGGGATTTTCTATTCCTTTGTACCATATACTGCCCTGAACAGAAAGGATGAATTAAGTCATTATCTATAGAGCAGGGCAAACAAACAGAAACATATAAAATAAGAATGGTTTTCTAGTTGTCAGTGCAGATAAATATTCTTAATTTTAATAGTTTCTTCTTTGATGTGAACTGTTCACAATACAAAATAATACCAAATGTCCTACAAAATCATTGCAGGGAAAAAAACTACTGTTAAATAATTTTGCTCATTTCAATAAATACTTTTATAAAACTTTCTCATATATTATGAAAGAAAGGAACAATTTTAAATGGTTAAAAAGTTACATTAATATTTACCTTTCGTGGAAGAGTTATATTTTTCTTGTTCTTCAATGAATTAAATGCACATAATGATGGAAACAAAAGAAAGAAATCAGCAAATTTATAGTTAGACATGAAAATGTGAATCAACACAATGGTATGAATAATAGAAAGGTATAACATGTAACGTTACATGATAAATTACAATGACAAACATGAGGAAGTCTCAAGTATGGTTCTAAAATTAACCAAAGAAAGAATGAATACAACGATTTTAGAGACTTAAAATATAAACTGGAAAATTAATACATTTGGAATTTGAAACTGGAAAATTAATACATTTGGAATTTGAAAAGAATATTTTATGGTATTTTTTTCTTGCTTTATAAGAATTAAAAATATTTCAGCACCAATTTTACTAAAACATTTTAACACATTGTGACTTTGTATTGTAAAACTATTTAAATATATTTAATGTTCATAACTCTAACATAATTTATTTAAAAATATAGCATTTCAGATAATTTGAAATTTAATATAATCAGTGACAAAAAAAAAACTGCATTTTTTACTAGAAGTAGGTATTTTCTTTTCCATCATGAAAAATATTCTGTAACATTTTCCACATGGAAAAAATCTAATTTAAGAAATTCTTTCTTCCTTTTCAAATGAATGATAATAAAATATGTCATGCTGAAATTGTTCTTTGGGGACTACATTTCTTAGATATTTCATAAAGCTTTACATCAACCTCCATGTTGGTACACTAATTACTGAGAAATAATAGCCTATTTAGGTATTTCTAAAGAGGAATATCATTAGATTATGGGTAGCAGATATAATAATAACAAGACAAATAAAATATAAGTGGCACAGCATGTGTTAATTCATGAACAATCTTTAAACATATTTTCTCTAAAAGATATCCAGTTGAGAACAAAAAAAGTATCATTTGGTTTCAGAAAACCATACAACACTTTTATGCAACCAATAGGTATGTAAGGGTGACATTGGAATACAACATTGAAATATAACCAGATAAATTTCTTGGAAGTCTTTCTTCTCAATTATCACAATAACATTTGAGTAGCCTAAATTTTAAGGCTATTTTTTCGGCTACTGTATCTCAAAATCTGTACTTTTATCAACCCTCTTCTTTTCCCCTAATAAAATTTTAACATAAATTCCACGTAACATTCCCAAATCAAAAACAACACTGTGAATTACAGTGTTATAAAAAATTAAATAAAAATGCTTTTTCAAATGATCTGGTGGCATTTAAAATAACACATATTGCTTTTATAGTATAGAGAGTAGTAAAACAGAATTACAGAAAAACAAAACACACAAACAAAAAACCCCAAACTAATAATCTCAGCATGAATCCTAGACACAACAATGTAGACAACAGTATCCAGAAACTGCTTTCATAAATTATTTATAACATTAACAGGAAATTGTATCACTATCCAGGAATTTAAACCATTGGGAATATTAGCTCTTACCAATCAACTGCTTATCAGCTCAATTTTTATTTAAAAAAGAAAAAACACCCTCTTAAAAATTAAAAAACAAACAAAAAAAGAAGACTGGAAGGAAGTCAAGTGCAGTAGAGCCTTAATCAATTGCAAACAAACTGCATTCACCTTCAAAGAAGACAGAACTAAAGTTTAACAAATAATATCAAAAGAAAAAAAGATAATTCTGTAGCCCTAAGAACAACAATGCAATCAATGTTAAGTAGAATGTGCTAAATTCTGTCTAGTCCATGGGTCAAATCAGAAGAGTACTTTTAAAAACATATTTTAGGATACTCAAAAGACGTCATGCGAACTGTTCAATTTGAAATAAATCAATAATAAGATGATGGACACCATTTACCCAAAGCACATATTAACATCATAAAATAAACCAAATCTATTTCAATTACAGAAGAACACAGATATAACATGTGTTGTCATATGCTTAATAGGTTGAATTTATATAACCGTGATTTTCAGGAAACTCAAATAAGTGTTTACTAGTGTCTTTGTGATGTTAAGTAGCAAAATAACGCCACCAATTTCATCCCCAGTCATCCCTTTCTTACCACCTCAATTCAATCCTTACAAATTGATGATTTATCTGAAAGACAACTGTGAATATGAATATAATAAATAGTAATGTTGATATTAAATAGAACATGAGCTTTTTTAAACACTCAAATCCAGCATACAATCCAACTGATTTCAAAGATGCAATTCTTATTTTACAGAAATAATATAACTGTAATGTCACTATATGAGAGTTATAAGCAGTACCCTTATTAGATTTGAACCTAAAGTGTTTCAGCAACTGGAGGAAATGCAAAGAATTTTAGGAACACATGACTTTTTAGATTTTAATCTTGAGCAAGATATGGCCAGTAATACTAAGTTTGCAGCTAAATACCGGAATGCATAGTTTGTTTAGTTGTGCAACAGGAAGTCATGACTGGATAATTTACGTAAACACCAAATTTTATTTTTTAAAAGTAAATTTTAAATCCATTTCATCTAGGCTATTGCTATTGCTAATTACAGTCTTAATAACACAAATTGTGAATTATCTTCTCAAAATGTTCCCAAGAAAAAAGAAAGCTTATTAAACATATGAATGAGAATTCCAGGGAATTGCTATTTTAGAAAAGAAAGTCAGGTTTTTCACATAGCCTTATATTTTCCCAATGAACTAAATAAGTACCTGTATAAGAAGCATGAATAGCAAAGCATAAAATACCAATGGGATGTACAACTTTAAAAAAAATAATACAAATCCAGAGATTACTATAGCGACATTCCTCTATGAATAAGTGGATACTTCTTAAAATGTACACTAATTTTTCTATAACCAAGTATTCTGCTTACATATTCTGTCGTATCAGTCTTGGAAACAATGCATTATCTTTTTAGAACTTTAATATTCTGTGATACATTCAATAGAGCACTTCAATTAAGTTAGGAAACAGGTACCCAACACTCTCAACACAGAGTGGAATACAAGTAAACATCTCTAACAACCAACACTGTTGAAAAATATTCAAGATGTTAACCTTTCAGTTGTTTCAAAAAATAAAGATTTATAATACATGTTTTAAATGTGAGTCTACTGCATTTATATTACAACCCGAAATTAAAAATTATTCCAGGAAACTGCTTAACAATTCCCTGTTAAGGTATGTGATAACATATATAGTACTGATAATTCATCATTTCACCTACTGAGAAATGGAATAGCACCTTGGATCACATGAAGGACACAGTGACTATTTTAACCCAATATTTAAATTATCTTGCCCAGATATTTTAGGGAATTTATTTCCATTATCAAAACACTCCCCCCACCCAATTCCAAGAAAATAAAGCAGTGTGTATATTCTTAAAAAAAAGGAAATTCTAAGTAACACAAACTGTTAACAAAACACTAAACTGTGTATTCTAAATCACTTCTTATCAAATTTATACAAAAACACAAGACCTTGCAAATAATTTAAAATAAAACACATTAGTAAAGCCTTCTATGTGATCAAGTATTTAATCGAGGATATATTTGAAAAACAAGGTCAAATAAATCTTCCTTTAAAACAATATACCATATTGCACTGAGGTTTTAAAAATTTAATTTTCCTTCTTTGTCCTTATAAAAAAGGTATCTGCAGGACTCAATCCGTCCTTTCAGTAGACCATCTAAAATTCAATCATTCACTCACTCAGAAAAAACACAGTCTACACCATGAACCATTATAACTTGGTGCTGGGAATAAAATTCTAAGAAACTGAAATTCTTAGGATTCAGCAAGCTACATGTAATCAAAATACTATTTGTTTACTAAAAGATGTATCAAAAGAGGTAGTTCTCAAATCCAAGATTTTTGGACAATGATCTCTCTTTAGCGAATACCTTGTTCTATACTGCCGCTTCTCACGGGCACTTGTGGGAGCTGTCTGCCCCTCCGGCTGCTGAAGGAAGTGTCCG
Source organism: Myotis davidii (assembly GCF_000327345.1). NCBI lineage: Eukaryota > Metazoa > Chordata > Mammalia > Chiroptera > Vespertilionidae > Myotis > Myotis davidii. Next base: position 694,609 of record NW_006296625.1, on the reverse strand, counting down.
CGGGAGGAGAGTGGGATGGACTTCCTTGTCTGTGTGTCCTGTGGACAAACCACAAAGGGGGGAAATGAAACGATAAAATCCCAAGAAAGCTTGACAAAAACCTTTTCCTTCTTCCTGTCACTATCAACACAGCATAAAACCCCTAACGAGGCCTTTGGAAGGAAACTCCAATACTTTGTGTGATATGTGTAAAAGTATTACAGAAAGGGGCTAAAGTGGAAGGGCAGTGTGTCACACAGTTCTGCATAATAAATTCCCGACCTGAGCAGTATTGGACTCACTTCTTTTCATGAACTTTCCAAGAAACTGTGCCTTTCTGTTAGGCTATCAATTTTCGGTGGTGCTGAGCCAAATATATCTAATCCCAGCCTCTGAATCTTCACAGCATGGGTAGATTAGTTAAGAAAGGCTGTTACCTAAACTGCTACTATTTAATCAACATTTTTACCGAGAATTATTTATAAGTGGTAAAAATAGTTATAGTTGCAGACATTTTATAAATCAGCATTTACTTTATTTTAAAATAGGAAAATCTTGAAAGATATTTAAAAATAAATAACCTTGGGCACATGTTATGAAATTACAAATAAAAATGTTAGAAGCAGGCAGATATGTTACCACCGTGCATGAGTAAGCTGACCTCCATTTGCTGGCATTGAAACATACTTTCTTTTCACTAAAGACCTTTAACACTAAGCTTTTCCTAAGCACCTATAAAATGTGTTTCTTTAAATTTCTTATACTTTTTAAAGCAAATAGACATTTAATTCCACATAATTTCTTATAAAGAACTTTATATACTTAAAAATATATATATATATGAATATGCCACAAACAGATGGAAGGACATAACACAGCCAAATTTAATCGTCAATGAGAGCTAATTGGCAGAAACTAGAGAATACCACCAGCACAGTGGAGATAGATGCAAGTAAGAGAGGATGTGGGAGAGGTTCAAGTGTCACAAAGAGAGGACCAAAAGTCATGGTGTCATAATGAGTGAAAGCGTGGAGTGCTCAGGAAGGTACAACACCACACCAACACCCGGAGGCAGGACATGAATGCCGGGCTGGACACTGAACAGCGACCTGGTCAGAAGCGGAGAAGGTGGCGCCGACCCTCCGGGGGCAAGGTGGTGGGCAGAACACAGGGTTCTGACCCTAGCGTGCTCACTCGACCTCGAGCGAGCGGGGTGCTTTCCCCTAAGGACTGGCTGATCAGTCGCTCTTGGGGCTGCGTATCCCCTTCTAGAAAGACATGGTGGGAGGACCCTAAAACATTAGGGTCAAAAAAGATCTTCAGTCAGCAGCAGGTTCACATGAGCTTTGACACCAACACATCTGTCCAAGGAAAACCTGGTTACTCTTACACGACAGTTATTTTTAAGACCCAGGAGGAAACCCATCGTGCAATGAAGGAAATGCAGTTCAATTCAAACTGGCAGATTATTGCAAATATGCACGCCATGTGGTTTTAGAAGGCTAGATTCCTTCTCTGTAATGAAGTTCTTATAAGTTCCATAAGGACAGAGACTTCTGTCTGTCTGTCCTTCTCTCCTCTCTCTCTCACCCCCGCCCTTTT
>NW_006296625.1:675711-692834 GCF_000327345.1 Myotis davidii | reverse complement strand
ATAAAATAAAAGCAATCTCTTATAAAACTATAACAAATCTTAGTCTCTCAGAGTGTTATGTGAGTCCCCCCCCTTTTTTTTTTTTTTTTTTTTTTACTAAGCTGTATCTCTAGGGCCTAGAACAGAGCTGAACAGGAGAAAGAGCTCATAAAGATACCCTATTCAAATGTCAGTATGATTAGAATAATGACCACAGGGATGCTTTAAACACTTGTTTTCAAGAAGAAATATACACTGCAGAACTCTGTGTATATATTTTTACAATGTCCATGCCCACTTTACTCTGCAATAGGAAAGTCTGTACCAAGTAGCAAAGGAAGACATCTTCTGAGGTTAATTTAAACTGTCCAACAGATTAAAATGACATAATGAGATAGAGAATGCTTCATCCCTGAACTGACTAAATGCAGAAGGTAGATATAGGGATATCATGTCCTTTAATATCTAAAAATATCTAAAAATATAGTTGTCCATAAACTGACAGTTATCTCAATGTGAAATTCAAAATTATTATGAAGCCAATTTATGAGTTAAGGATTAATAATTAAAAACTGATATTTATATATACAGTAGTCTCTCCTTATCCACACTTTTGCTTTTCATGGTTTCAGTTACACAGTCAACTGTGACCCAAAAATATTAAATGAAAAATTGCAGAAATAAATAATTATAAGTTTTAAATTGCATGCCATTCGGAGTAGCACATGAAATCTCCTGTGGTGCGCACCCTATCTTACCCGGGATGTGAATCATCCCTTTGCCCAGGGTATTTCCAATGTAGGTATGTTACCTGCCTGTTAGTCACTTAGTAGCCACCTCAGTTAGCAAATCAGTTGAGAGAGAGAGAGAGAGAGAGAGAGAGAGAGAGAGAGACACTACATTCACATAACTTTTATTACTGTGTATTGTTTTACTGTTCTATTTTATTACTTATCATTGTTAATTCTTACTGTGCCTAATTTATAAATTAAACTTTATCATAGGTATGTACGTAGGCAAAAACATAGTGTATATAGGGTCTGTACTATCTGAAGTTTCAGGCATCCACAGGGGGTCCTGGAAGGTATCCCCAGTGGATAAGTAAGGATTACTGTACAGCATGGGGAAATAGTAGGTTTACAGCTATTCATATAGAAAATAAAACAATAATTAATAACAATACTAGAATAAGATGTTTCCCACACTCACAATTGTAAACTTACTTTTGCCCTACCCTGTATTTATGCTTATTTAATACAGCTATGGGTTTTTGTCTTTTTCTTCATTTACAGTATGTATCTTAAATTATATACCTGATTTGTATTATTTTTACAGTGACAGAAGCTTGTACTGATTCGGGTTAATCATATCTCACCAGATCTATTTATTTCTCTGACAGGAACTAAAAGTCTCTTAGTAACAAAACAATTCCTGCCATCAGCCAAACTATAACAAATATGAAAGCACAGACCAAAGGGGAGGCACAGAAAACCACTGTACCTGCGGAAGAGAGAGCAGTGTGTCAGGGAGGCTGAATCGCAGGCAGAGAAACTGAGGACAGCTAAATGCAGACCGTGAAGAGAGAAGAGCAAGGTTTTGGAGATGAGAGATAACAGCCCCAAGTACAGTTTGTTTTAGTCAAAACGAAAGGAGACTTAATCAAGAAATTCTGAGGGACAGGAGGGAAATCTCGAGAGAATCCAGGCTGTGGAGCCTTATCTTTTCAATGAAATGGTATGTGCTAAGAATGTAAGAATGAAAGAGATGAAGAACAACCATAATAGAGAATGGAACAGAAGAGAATGAGAGATAAGTAGAATGATAGTGACAACTTTTCTTTACTGAGCATCAAAATGAAGCCATCTATACATGCCAGGCACTGGGGCTATGTGTGTATACATGTATGTATGTTTGTATGGCTGAATGTGTTGTATATACGTATATATGTATGCACACATACACCCATATGTATGTTCTTTGTTTGTATATCACAACAGCTCTGAGAAGTGTCATTATCCCTATTTTATGGATGGGAAAACTGAGGACCATAGAGTGACTTGCAAAAAGACAGAAACTGTGGTAAAGGCAAGATCCACACAGATCTTGGAGCTCCAACTTTTCTCCATATTTTGCTTGAGGTAGAATATACTTCTATGAGGGGAAAAAAAAGAAATTTCACACCCCTGAGCATACTATTAATCTTGTCAGACAAATATAAATATGTGTCCAAGTATCAAATTTTTTAGTAAGATTTTATAGTATTGGCTTCTGAGAGTTTGAAGGAACAAAACATATTGAAAATGGCATTGAGTGAACATCTAATCTGCTATATATGTCTATACATATCTCATATTTTTTAAACAAAAACATCGAGTCTTCTGGAGAAATATTCTAACTAAACCTCAATGTGTGTGACTCTAGTCCACCATCCACATATCCATATCCAACTACTGAGTTCAATCCATACCCACACTCTTCACCTAAGACTATTGTTTAAGACTTGAACTTAAGTAAAACACATTTCTCACCAAAACCTTAGATGGCTAGTCAGACATGTCTGTTGCAGTAAGCGGACTTGCAATAAATTGTGTCTGTTGCAACTTAACAATATAGTTGTGTTTTTAAAAGACTTTTTAAAGGATGAACATGTATGTGCTATTTAAGGTCAAATCTTCAAAATGGTTCCTCCTATAATGGCCGTGTCAGGCTTAAACAAGCTCTTTCCAGTAGCATCGGAACAACATAAAAAGCACACTCAAGTAATTCTAAATACTAGTCCTGATGAAACATCTCTCCGTTAGGATGAAGAGTATAGGTCCCACAAGAAGAGGCCACTAGCATAGGATGCAGGAATGGTGCTAGCAGTTCACTGGGTAGAATTCACATGAGGGTGAAAAGTGGGACTTTTACTGAGGCATTTCCCCAAAGAATCTGAAGCACTGTTTTAAACAGCCAGGCACAAAAGTCAGAGGTCTGTTCTGCCTGTGTTCTATATGCAAATGATCAACGCATCTTTCAAGGTATTTTCTTACAAGGCTGTTGCTCATAAGGCCCAGTTTATTTAGGCCAACAAAGGACCTTCAAAATTATAATCCTTACTCAGCAAATTGTTTAGAAGCTAAGGCACGACTGTGTGGTACGACTCCTTTGGGGAAGTCATTAATTCCCAAAGGCAAAAATTCAGCGTAACCAGCATTCATACTGTGACCTCAATTCACCTATAGTTAGATGTCAACTCAAGGTATCTTCTAATGAAGTAAAATGAGAACAAACTTTGAAAATCCAAAACAATTCTTCTTTTGTTAGCTAGCTATTCAACAATTCACTTCAAAACTAGGTATGTAATTTACACTCCAATAAAAGTCAATAAGGAGCTGTTATTATACTCAAACAAATTTACACACCTGAAAGGTTTGGGTTTTCTTTATTAAAACCTACAGGAAACCCCCTGGCAATGGGCAAGGAGACACCTGATTGGTGGTGTTGCTCTTATATCAATCAGGGGCAAAGCAGATGTACAGTCCTTAGTTCATCCTAGCTTGATGCCTATGTCGGTGGCCAGGGCTGTTCATGCCTGAGGCACACACACAAAAGCAAACAAACAAAAACCTACAGGCAAAGTAAGTAAAGGCAAGAGTAATATGAATATGGCTCTTAAGCAGCAAATATCTGAGATTGGGGGTCAATTACATCCTGCTATTCTCACTGAAGGGAGGATTTGTGTTTACAGGTATTTTCAGTGCTGCAGAGAGAGAGGCCCAGCTATCATTCATCTGGAGTTAAGCACCTTTAGTTGATCTAGAATCATCAAACATTTTGCAAAAGAGTATCTTATTGTAAACAAAAAAACTTGTTCATTGATACATCCTAAATACGTACAAAATAAATAAGCATGAATGAAATGAAAAGGATATTCATGAGGAAATTTTTCAGTCTTGTCAAAATAATTGAAATTGTGTGTGCATGAGACAGCGAGGTTATAAATAATGGTTGAAGATTAAAAACTTAATAAGTTTAAGGTGTCTACAGTGCTAGTAAAGAGATTGCAGTTAGCTGAGTTGACACTAAAGAATATATAAATAGAAACATAATTAGTATTATTTCATCTATCTATATCTACCTATCTATCTATCTGATCTATCTAAAATACTAAAATTCTGGGCTTCTCTTCCTTGCTCAAAGTCCAATTCCTCTTAAAACTAAATTCCAACTCAACACTTTTTTGAGCTTCCCAGATCCTTTCCCCATTCTTCAGTTCTCTCAAGAGTTAATATCCCCAAAGACCATTAGAAAGTAATAAACTCCACCTCCCCTTCCCATCTCCCTTGATGTGACTAATACCTACTCACGTTTCTGACCCCAGCTCAGAGGTAAATATCCTCTGGAAAATCTCCCTTTTTCCCTGCTCACTATTTTACTCCATGAACTTAGCACAATAGTTTGGCACGTGTTTGTTAGTTGACTGAATGTGTTACACGGATTCTACCTCAACCAAAACTATGTTAACAGCCTCACTGGTGTCTTGCATCTACCTTCAGAACTTTCAATCTGTCTTCCAAAATGCTGTCAAGTGATCAAACTTAAAATGAATCATGTACCTCCAGTTTGAAAGCACATCCATTAATGGATCATGGAATAGCGCAGAAAGTAAAACTCTGTAGCACGGCCCGCAAGGGCATCCATAACATAATCTTTAAGGATTTCTTCAGTTTTATTTTCAGACATCTTTCCCATCTCCTGTATCCTATTCCCCCTTCCCAAATGGGTATGGTTTCCTCAAACTTAAGAGGATATTTCAGCCCTAGTCGATTTGGCTCACTGGACAGAGCGTTGGCCTGCAGACTGAAGGATTCTGGGTTCGATTCTGGTCAAGGGCATATGTCTGAGCTGTGGGTTCGATCCCCAGTAGGGGATGTCCAAGAGGCAGCCAATCAATCATTCTCTCTCTCATCATTGATGTTTCTATTTCTCCCTTCCTCTCTGAAATCAGTAAATATATATACATATATGGATATTTCAAGCCTCAGTGCTTTCTCATATTGTTCCCTTCTCAAGCAATATTCTACTCTTCACATCTACTTTTATATATCTGGATTTAACTCAAGTGACACCTGTTTATAAAATATTTCCTAACTCATCAGCATCCACTCTTTTCCCTGTGTTCTCACTGCAAATAGTGCATATTTTTATGATATTTGAATATGCTTATTCATTCACATCTATCTCACTCTCCATGTTTTCAATAACAGTTGGATGAATAAATATGTTAACTGGATTTTTTGGTGTTTCTTACAACTCTGTAAAATGTGAACAAATACCTTGCAATCAAAATATTCAAAAAATTTGCAGAATTAGAGGAATTACACAAATGAAAGATCAACAATCCTTATAATTTCTAAGTTAACAAATATCTTTGGTTGTAATATACAAGTATAATCTTAGATTATCCATTTGTAGAAAAAAAGTTTTAAAAGGCATTATTCAGGTAAATAACAGATACTCAAATAACAAATATTTGCATACTTAGGTACTATATTCATTGTTAACATTTCAATAATCTCAGAAACAAAATATGAATGTCCTAATATGTATACAGAAATAAGTATGCATTTAATTCTCTTTAAAAATCAGAATAATCAGTAAAATTTATACATGAGATTTTCCTTGATCCCTAAGATATAAGGGCTGCCTTCAAGTCACTCTTGGTTTTTTTTGATGACACTAATCCCATAGGTGATTTATTTACACGAATGTCTTTCACTATCACCATCTGTGTATAAGAGCTGATCTGATCATATAAAATCCAAGTGAAGGCACCCTGAATGTATTAGTAAAACAGAAGATGGCTGCACAGCACAACACCGAGCCTACCTTTCTGCATCAGAAGCAATGCCTTTCCTAGTCTGTTTTTGGATGCTAGATCTTTCAGATTTTCTGGAGTGCCTGTGGAATGAAGTGTTAAAGAAACACAAAATATATGATGAATAAAGCTGCGGTAATATCATACAATGATAAAAGTAACAGGCATGAAAAATGGCAACCATCTTATCTAATGGTTTTGTTAGTCAGTACTTTTTAAAATAAAATAAAAATCAGAACTTGTGCTGTGTGGAAGACACAAATTGTCCAACAGGAGACAACAAGCTGACATTCCATTAGTCTAGATGGGCAAGTCAACAGTAATGACTTAACAGGGACTCCCGCTGGGCAACTGTGCCTCTCCTAATGAGTAAACAAATCCAATGGTGGGTGCAGTGATGACAGATGTGATGTGAGGACAGCAATGGTTTAAGTGCTAAAAGACCACAAAGGGGTGAAGTGACTTCATTTTACAAGTTGAAACTTGGTGTTACAAAGATGTTTCCTTTGTGTTTTTTTTCTCCCACAGAATTATGAAGAGAAGAAATGCTATAGTGAAATGTCTAACATAAGTAAGAGTATTTTAAATTAACTATTAAAATGATCATAAAGATGCCTTTGCAATTACATATAGCTTTTTTTGCAATTATATAGCATTTTAAAAAGCCAATCACATCACAAATCAAAGAACTAATAATGTTCCCAATTTACTCCATGACCCAAAAGTACGTATGTATACTGAACATCTGGGACTCCAAATGCATTTTCCCAAAGAAATAATGTTTATATTATAAAGCTTATCTCCCTAAGGCAGCTTACATATGCCTACTTAACCTAAAATGTGTCTGGACTGCAATATATTTGAAATAAATATAAAATATCATGGTGAAGAAACTCATACAAAAAAAAAAAAGAAAAAAGAAACCATTAAATAAAAGTGTATTTTTTCCTCAATCATTGATTGCCTATGATTTATGCTTATTTTTCTTTCCCAATATTACTTCCTTTCAAAAAATGTTAAGGAGGGGCAACTGCTTGTCTTTTTTAAAAATATAATTGACATGTAACATTATATTAGCTTAGGTGTACAACAACTGATTTGATATTTGCATATATTGCAAAATGATCACCACAATAGGTCCAGTCAACATCCATCAACACACAAAGTTACAATTTTTTTTCCTGTGAAGAGAACTTTCAAGATCTACTCTCTTCCCTTTACTCTGCTTACTTATTAATGCCAGATATCCTCAGTGTTTAATATATATTATGCCAAGCCCTGTTAGGCACTAGGGACACATATCAAAGTGCAAAGTCTGCCTTCACAGGGTGCAGAGACCTCTGGGCCTGCTAATTTCTTCCAACTGGCATTTTATTGGTAGAAGACAAGCAAGCAACAACAACAAAACCCCTCAAACTAGTAATCTATATAGTCTGTTCGAAGATCATATATGCTGAAACAACAAAAAGTGAACCAGGGCCAGAAGGGTCAGGAATGTGTGTGGGAAGTGAGTGGGGGCAGCTGCAAATCACAACTTTACTAGTAAGGAGGGTGCTCAGGGAAGGACTCACTGAGTTGGTGGCATTTTTAACAAAGACATAAGGTGAGGGAGTCAGCCATGTATATATCCAGGGAAAACATGTCCCAGGCAAAGGTAGCATCGAGTACACAGGCCCAAAGTCAGTTGTGTGCCTGGCATGTTCACGCCACAGTAAGGAGGCCAGAAAGGAAAGTGTTAAAAGAGGAGCATCAGATGACAATAGTCTGGGGTGTGGGGAGCAAGGGATGTAGAGAATCTGGTAGCCATTGTACAAACTTTCTAACACTGCCCAACAAAACACTTACAGGCATATTTTAGAACTTGTTTGCTTTTCCTCCCACCCCTAGTGATCTCTACGAATTTTTCTAGACTCGGTGAGAGTTTACTTCCTCTGTAAAACTCTCAACTCTTCCTCTTCTCATCTCCTAAAACTTAATGATTCATATATTAGATTGATCATCACAGGAATTGATGATGCTGATGGCAACGATGCTGATGGCTCTAATATCTAACACTTGCTGCATGTTAGCATGATCAGTGTACCTGCATGTCTCATCTAATCACACCAATCCAGCCAGATAGGTACTACTTTTTATCCTTTTTTTTTTTCTTTTAAGAATAGGAGATTGAGGCTGAGAGAGGTTAAATAATTTGCTCTAACCCACATAGCTATTCCATGTCAAACCATGAAATGAACTGGGTCCGTAATAATACTATCAGTAAGCACATTTCATCTGTGACATAAACAACACTGGAACGTAGTAACTAAAAGCTTTGATGCTGGGTCAGACTGTCTCAGTTTAATCCCAGTGCTATCTCTGTCTAGCGGGTAATTTTAGTCAAGTTACTTAAACCTCTCTATTACTGTTTTTCCCCACTGCAAAGTGGCAATAATAATACTACCACCTCACGGGTTTGCTAATTTTAAACATATCAATATTGTGTGGTATTTGTATTTCAATAATGATAGTTTCGTACTATGATGTAGAACAAGGATTTGTGGTAGTGATAGCACTGCTTAGAACAGCAAGGAGTAAGTGCTTTAAACATATTAAATCAAAGTCAATGCTTCATAACTGGGTGATAAATATTCATACAGAAGTTCATACATCTAACTTTTTAATTGTTTTCATTTTTAACCCTCTTATCCTTTTTAAAAAATCTGCAAATGCCACAGAAACTTATTTTATTGAATATTCTTCTAAAATTTTCTACAAAGGATATGTCTTTATAATTCTTCTAACTACTTGGAAGAATCTTCAAATTGAGTGAAAATGATATACACTTAATTGTGATAATTCAGTAAAAAGTGAGAATAGAGGAAAAAAATTAAAAATTCTAATGTATTTTCTATCCTGAATCCTAAGTTATACCTGAGAATATATTGTATGCTTGAAACACAGCTCTTTCTAGAGATAAATAAAAGCTTGTGCTATGTAAATGAGGAAAGGTTAGGAAAAAATCAACCTATATTTATGTATTATAGTATTGAAACTATTCATGTAATCATAAAATACATCACAGTGAAATAAACTACCTCCTACCTTAAACTAGTCCTTCTAAGTTCCTTGTGGTTAGGAACTGTGTCTGGTTATTATTGTAACATCAATACTGAGCACGTATAAGCTTGTGCTATGTAAATGAGGAAAGGTTAGGAAAAAATCAACCTATATTTATGTATTATAGTATTGAAACTATTCATGTAATCATAAAATACATCACAGTGAAATAAACTACCTCCTACCTTAAACTAGTCCTTCTAAGTTCCTTGTGGTTAGGAACTGTGTCTGGTTATTATTGTAACATCAATACCGAGCACATAGTAGCTGCTTAACAACTATTTGTTGAGTGGATGGTTAAAAACAGTAATATTTTGAGTACTATACTAGAATTTGAGAGTCTAAAAAGTTAAAATAAGTTAAAAAAAAACACCCTAACTAGGCTATAAAACTCAGTTTACATCAAATAAATTTTGAAATAAAACTTTGCACTGTTTACTGAGCTTCAATGTATTATAAAATACCACAAATAAGAACTGCTCTCTGGTTACTGCCTTATGCATAATGAAGTGTCGGCCATTATTCCTGGACCAATGTATGTTTCTCATGATTCAACAAGGAACATAGGATCAATTTTATAGTCTAACTAGTGTCTTAATTAGACTTGAGCGAGTCCCTCTGCAAGTATCTAAGTTTACAGAAGAGAAAACTAAGCCCTAGAAAGTTTAAGGTAATTAGTTGGTGAGGACACTACCATCATATCCCCATGTTCTTAGGTTCTCTGCCCACTCTACCATCCAGTGACTTTGAATTATTTAATGTTTACTGAAGGAATCCCTGAACAGAAGTGAATGAAACAGAGTTATACTGTTTCCATCATATTTTCTTATTTTGAGTTTTATCATGCTTTTGTTCTATTAAAATTTTTTATCATTTAATATCATTTATCTTTTTTATCATTCAAGACATTTAATTTTAAATGTATTAAAATACATTTTTTCTAACTCGCTACTCACAAATTGTGGTTAATCCGAAGCCACAAGTATAATGACATTTTATTATGATTCATAAAGTTATTTACAGACAGAAGTTACAACTCATATATTAAAATAGTATCATTTACAAAAAGATACGTTGTCATTGGAATGATATTCTTAAAAGTCTCAACATTTTTAGTAACAAAGCTGCAAGAAAATTTTCACTCCATTTTTAAAGTCAGAACATTCCCTGAGGCTACAAATTTCTATTTTTTTCTCATTATTATTGTAAGTATTCTATAACTTTAAGAAATTATTCCTATATTTAGATAAAAATACTTCCCTGTTAATTCAAAACAAATTTATTGAACAACTTCAGATGACATCAAGATTGGTTACTGGTGAAATTCAATTACTGAGAAATTACAAATTGTGAGTGTTTGCATACGATGAGAAATAAGAGGTCAACTAAATGCTTTCCAATTTACTAGAAAACTCTCTTAAGCAAAAGTTTACTTTTAAAAATTATCTATTATTTTCAAAATTATCAATAATGGCCCCAATTCAGTATATCCAAAGACTGATTATATGAGTTGTCACTGATTTTAGAATATTTTCCAGCTACCCAGGACAAAAGTCATCTTATCTATATTCACTATCTTCAAATATGATGCCATGTTCACTTCATTTGCAAAATGGTAGAAACTTCTGAATGAGTAAATAAACTGATAAGAGGTGAAATGCAAGTGTTAAGTTTTCCAAGTGGCTGACATAGTTACCCTCATAATTTAGCATTTGTTGATGAAATAATTTCTCATTTTTATGGTCACATGAATTCTATAATAAAAACTTATTGCAAATAATTTTCTGTTCCCTACAGTAATAAATAATAGTATCAAGGTATTTGAAATATACTTTTGTCGAACAAAGAATTTCTCCATAAAAAAGTCATAATAAAAGTGGAAAGTATATATATTCATAATTATGTATTAGTAAGAATTCCCTTTATAATCTTACCTAAAAGGGATATTTCTGAACCTAAAATCTATCCTTAAAGTTATATATGCAATCTATGAAATAAATAACATGATTGATAATTGATATGTCTTTAAATGATAACTAATTTTCATGTATGTAAGAACTAAAAACTATTATTTGGATTTCCATTGTGCTCAAACAAAGCCCAGATAAACTTACATTTATGTTCATTACAAAAACTATCATATTTAATTGTCCTGTACTCAAACAGTGATTATTATATAAGATTAAATCCTCTGACTCACTTGTTTTGGAATAATTAAAAGGCTTCCCAGAATTTCTTTTTAAAAAATGAAATTGTAAGTTTCTAGATGGCTTTTTATAAAATGAAATTGTAAGTTCCTTGATGGCCAGGACCTTGGCTTTTAACACTGTTATGGCTTTAGCCATTAGAATAGTGCACACAGTAGGGGCACGTTGAGTACTTGTTAAATGAGTGAGTAGCAATGTGGATATAAATTTTTATTTGATTTATACAATTATTTTATATTCTTATTTGAAAGACTTTAAATTTGTAATACTTTTAAATGAAAGATTTCACTAATTTTTCTAGTCCCAGAAATTTTATCCTATAAATCAGATAGCAGCAGGAGAAATAACTTTTAAATACAAATTATATAAATATAAGCAATAGTAAGAAAGGATAAAATATCTCGAAAGCCTTCATAAAATAGCAGTTTGTGATCTTTTCTAACATTTGTAAAATGACTTATTAATTTGTTCTGACAGTGTTTAATGTTTCTTTCAAGTTGAAATCCTGAAGATATATGTACTATGGATACATAAAATAAATGATATTATTCTTTAATAAGGTCACAATTACTCTGCTCTATACACACATACTTAAAAAAAAAGAAATTGGTACACTGGCATGACTAGTTGTTCTAATTCTGAGATACCATATATACTATCTATTTAATGAAAATCACCAATGTGTTAATTGAATTTCTGCTTACACCAAAAGAGAAGTATCCAAAACACCCAATAACCCTTTGTGACTTGGTCAGAAAAGATATTTAAAGATAAGAACTATATTAAAATATAACAAGCACCATAAAACAAGAGAACTCAGTTAACTACAATTGAGGATAACAAACCAATAAAAAATATATATTGCAGCACTTCTGATATATCAGAATGAAGTGGATTCAAAGCACGGATGCTATTTTTAAAAAAAACTACTTTGTGGACTGACCCTAGCCGTTGCAGTATTGGGTGTAAAAACACAGTATTATATATAAGGACGAGGTGTTCCACGCTAAATCAGATATTTTTAAATATACCCCAAAGCCTGTATCTTATTAACAACAAGCTTATGTAGTAACAAAACAAGACAAGTGAGACTACACCATCAATCAGTATAACAAAGAATAGGTCCGGACAGATTTTTAACATATTTTAAAGCACCTGAGAATTTTTATTTATTTACATGTAAACAAAACAATAGTTAAATATGTTTTTAGAAATCAAAAACTACGAAATAAATGTTCATCCTTAAAACAGAACTCTTCCACTGGAATCAACTTTGTGTGTTTGCACACTGCCATTCATCTCAGGGCATGCTACCCTCGTTGCACTAATTCTGAGGTGCTTTATTAAAGCTGGATGCATTTATTGACGGAATCACAGTACATCTGGCTCTTGCCCCTGAAAGGAAGCATGTCATAACCAACATTGCTCTCGGTTACCCTTCACTTTGTGGCCTACTAGCCTTTTGAAGCCACTTGTCTGTGAGGAGGAGTTGACTAGTACCTGTCATTCTCCGGAGAAGCATGCTGGATTTGAATCCTGGGACTAGGAGGTCGTCTCCTATCTAGGGAGGGGGACCATCTACCCCTGTTTGCCCAATGAACAAGACAGGAAAAAACAGGACATTTAGTAACTCCTAAAACAAAAGAACATATGGAACAGTGGGACTGGAAAAACACCCCAAAAAGGCAAAGTGTAGATTCTTTGCTCCATAATTTATTCTTCACCTTTACAAACCTTGGAAAGACAAATTGCAATATAATATTATAAGAAAATAAGATCTGAAAACTTTTTAAGTGAATAAAAAAACAATTTATTTGTGAAGGTATTTGAAATCTATTGAATGTAATTTTGTCCTTTTAAAATGTACTTGTTTTTATACCTATCTATACACACATACATATGTATGTAACTTTAAATTTAAAAAAAATGCATCTTTAAGTATCTGCCTTATGTTTGAATAAAACAGGTTTTATAAGCCACCCAGGCCTATTTGATACTAGGCCTTGAGATTACTGGATCAAGTGGCAAAGGTGAAGTGTACAGATTTAATACAAAGTAGAAACAGTTAAAGTGGAAGAAACCAAAATGTTCTCTAGTGTGTAAACAATGGCATGAAGAAATCATTTGTGTGGGTGCTAGCAGTGAAGTCTTAACAAGTTTTCTTGGGGAAAACTGCAGTACTAATTGCTGAAATTTAAAAATTATGAAATTTAAAAATTACTGATGAATAAAAATGAGAAATACAGATAGGCACCATCCTAAAATAGCATTACCTTTAATAAAAAGTGTAATCTTTACTTGCAAAAGTAGTTCTCCATTGGTTAAATAGTTGTCTTTTTTTAAGTTTCAGCATTTATAATAATACACTTTTTTGTGATTAACATATAGACAAGTATTTGAAATTTGGTTCATTCCTTTGTTAAACTATTTTGATATTCTGCCTGTGTATAACCACAAATTAGAAGCCACTGGTCAAAAACTTAAAAGTGGCAATCAGGGACTGAACAGGCCAGATTTGGGAAATTTTGTATATCAGATATAAACACATGGAACAGGATAATTTCTCCATATATTGGCTTCCTCATATGCAACAAGGGATAACAAAATGATATTTAAGGATTCATCTAGCTGAAAGATTTTTTAATTATCCAAAGTAGACTAGCCCTAATGTTTCAAAAAGAAATCCAGCCTTTTTTTTTTATAACTTGGCTAATTGGGTGTATTAGACAATTAGGACAAAATCAGCAAAGGGCTGCTAACATGTCATCAGGATATCTGAGGTCAGCAGGCATTTAATTCGGAAAGCCCCTTGGAAGCCTGTGCCTAATCCATCAGCTCTAGGTAGACAGACTTGGCCTGAATCAAGCAGGGCTTTGAGGAAGCTGTGAAGCAAATAAAGATATTAAACAGCAGAATTTGGACAGAAGGGAAACTGTGTTGCATGCATTCTTAAATGTGTTATATGTTTGTAACAATAAAAACATTTGACATTAATTTTAAATTGCATAATTATTTAAATAATTGGTCAATCCAATATGAATGCTTTAAAATGTATCTTTTTACTTTACTGGCTTTTCTTCTCCAAATACAAAAAAGAAAAATATTTCTCAAATAAGTGAAAACAATTACAACTGTAGTGTTCCTACATTGCTGTATTCAGTTGTGTTAAAATTTATGGTATTATTGAAAACACAAAAATAGAGCTATGTATTTTTGTAAAGTAATAAGGAATATTAATTCAACAGGATTATGAATAACCTTGCTTCCTGAGGCAAAATTCCAGTCCCTGTGTTGCTTTTTTTGAACAGAAAAGTAAAGAAAAACGCTGTAATTATTGAACATGCAGTGAAAGCTACGAAGGAAAAAGGTGTACACTTAGAAACAAGCAATTTTGAATGCAAGCCATTAATAGGTAATTTTTGAAGGAATATTTAGCATACTTCATGTATATTTGTACACTCAAAGTCCTTCTGAATATGCTGATAGGTAGTACCAATATAAGAACTGTCTTTGCATTTCCCTTATATATTTTATATCAAGGGAGTTGAATCAATTTATACCTAATTTCCCCCCAAATAATAGATATTACATACATTTTAGTATCTTACATTTGTGAGCTGCAAATAGGCTAGAATGTTTTATATGCTTTTAAAATATATGCAACTTCCTTATTCTTTCCTTCTATCACACTAAAGAAAAGAACCAAAATCAAAATCTTTGGCCCCTGTAAGTGAGCCATACACACAGCTTCAAACATGGCAGACTATGTTGTAGTTATTAATCCTGAAGTTGAACTAAACCACCTCTTCTCGATTTCTCTTTCCCAAACAGCTTGCCTATAAGTTACATTATTAGTACTTTAATATCAGGCATTCTAAATTCATTAATTCATGAACATCTACCTTGTTGCGAGCCCATCCTTTTCACTGGACCCAAAATAAAAAAAGGTTACCTTGATATCTATGGGACTGAATTAAAAGGCTGTGAGCTCCTTGCATAAGGCACTACAGTGTTGTGCTTTGTTTTAAGAGGTACATCAATTATGCATAGCACAGAATATGTAATCAATAAGTATTTATATATATTTAAGTAGATAATAAGGAGATAAGGCTCTAGGTTTTGTGGTAATACAGGTAAGAAATAATGAAAACCCTAACTAAGAAATAAATAGTAGAGAGGGGACCCACTGATAAGATATAAAAGAATTAGAATTGACAGGCCTCGGTAAGCAATTAAATGGTTCTCATATTGTGGTTTTCCCCCCACCACTGATATACCTTAAAACAAATGTGTATGCATTTAAGTGTGTAGTTAATATACACACTTTCATATGTACACATCTTTCTACAGTGCATAGATCTTGGCAGAACATGGCCAAGCAACTTCATTATCTAAAAGAAAAATTACATGGAAATATGAATCAGTCATTTCATAAATAGCACAAACAAAATATTTGTGAACTATTATGATATTAGAAACCAAATCTGGACAAATGATTCCCATGGTTCATTTTAGTCCAGGGGGAGGTATAGTGTTAATAAAGGTTTTATTAAATATTTGGTTATTTGACTTGCATTTGTGAAGAATGAGTGGAATTTTTAAGTGGATAACAAAGGAAATGGGGCATTTTAATTTTAATGGAAATAAAACTAGTGAGACAAAAATTAATACAAATTATTAATAGAGCTTAGGAGGAAATTTAAAGGGATCAAGAGTGACAGTGGAACTGGAGATGGGCTGTAATGTGATCTAAGTGTAGTTCTGTTTTGAGTATTTTCAACGGAATTGGTAGAATTCAATGACTCTGATGCGAATGAGGAGCAGGAGAAGTATTTCCAGATTCTGTGGCTGGTGACAAGTCAAGACCATCAGATGTGAGAAAATTTTAGAAAGAGTTAACATTTTTCTATGAAAAAAATGTAAGGGGAGATAAGGAATTTGATTTAAACTTTGGTATACACAGGGTCGGCAACCATTTATCAATTTAGGCCTAAAACTCAAGGTGAAGGGCTGGCCTGGCCAATGGCAGTGGAGTATTATCTTCATATGCACTGGAGTGGAAACTTTTAATAGAAATATAACACCAAGGATAGAATTACTGGGACAAAAGAGAAAAACTGAGTATGGAGCTAAAAAAATACATAACTTTATAAGATAGGAGAGGAGGAGATACTTGCAAAAGTAGACTGTGTTAAAACAGAGGCATACGAAAATCTGTAGAGGGTGCTTAATGAGAGGAGAAGTTCAAATGACAGGGTGGTAATGCAAAATGCTGCAAGATGCTGCTGGACAACTAAGAAGCAGATGTAATCTAGAGAGGGATTTCAGCACACTGGCTGAGGGGGAAGGGGCAGGAGTCAGACTGTAGGATTACTGGGAGGTAAAAAAGGGAGGTAGTAAATATAGACTACCCTTTGATGAGACTTTATAAGGCTATGGTTTTTATGAAAAATCAAGGAAGAAAATGAAATATCTGAGAAATGGAACTGTTCTCCAGTGACTCTAAAAATCAGTGTCCCTGGACACTTAAGCAGTGATTTGTTTCAAAACCTGGGGAAGGTTAATACACACCAGTAACTTACTCCTTCCCAATCAGGGAAAAAGGGAGAATGAATGACCTCAGACAGACCTTGATAAAGATAAAAGGGAAGACTAGGGACCAGACCTTGTAAACATGCAGTGTTATTTGCTAGTGAAAAGATAAAGGAGTGTCCTTACTTATTATAAGTCTTCAGTAGGATATAACTAGTCTTTCTAGATCTTTTATGGTAAATAAACTCAACATTTCTTGATTTATGGGTCATGACTGAATTGGGGAATGGGATAATCCACAGTAATTTTGTTATTTGTGTACTCAACAGAATATAAAATGGAGGCACTCAAAAACGGAAACAGTGCCTCTACATGCATTATTCGAAATGCATCTGTTAACCTGGGCCACACCAACCTAACAGGGGAGAAAAGGTGGCTCTGAAGGA
>NW_006296625.1:635268-675502 GCF_000327345.1 Myotis davidii | reverse complement strand
CATAAAATTATTTTCGTTGCTACTTCATAACTGTCATGTTGCTACTGTTATGAATCGGAATGTAAATATCTGATATGCAGGATGGTCTTAGGCGACCCCTGTGAAAGGGTCGTTTGCCAAAGGAGTCGCGACCCACAGGTTGAGAACCGCTGCTCTAAGGCTTAGAGTCTAAGCCTCCCTGTTCATACTCTCTGCACATCCTGTCTGGGGACTTTAGGTACATTTTCCAAAGAGAAAAATGTCACCCCTGTTGATATTGTTATGTACTGCTTCAAATCTGCTTATAGGTATGGGCACAAAAGGGCACTTGAGGTCCATATCCTTCAAACCAATAAGCATCTATAACTTCTCTGATTTTCTTTATGAAAACATCTCACTTTATTTCCTTCTTGGCAACAAAGTAACCCAAATAAATTAAAAATCATTGATAATATCACTCCCTGCCCCCTTTCATTTTTTAATAACAAATTTATTTTTATTTGATGTATAGAATGAATACAGGCTTTCAATCACATTTATGTTTTTCTATCAAATGTAAGTATTCTCACTTAAACTTCATGATGACTTGACCTCCATGATGACCTGACCATGTTAACTGGGGCCAGATTATTTTTCTACAGGTTGAGCTGTTTCAAGGGTATAATCTGAGAGACTGATTTGTGAACTCTGTGGCTTCAGTGTCACAGGGGAACACATGCCAGACAATCTTCAATACGAAAACAGACTTGTGCTGTCCAATATGGCAGCCACAAGCTACATGTGGCTATTGTAAAAAAAAAAAAAGAAATGCAAAATATCTCATGAGTGGTGTTTAATTGAGTACATGTTAAAATGATAATAATTCAGACATACTGGGTTAATTGAAGCATTAAAATAATTTAATTTTAAATAATCTCAATAAGGCAATTAGAAAATTTTAAATTACACATGTGGTTTGTATTATATTTCTATTAGATAACATTGACATAGATGGTATCAAAAATGTTCGAGTGGTGTTATAGTCAGAAGAGTCCACTGGCTTAAGCTATTTATGCCCTTGTTTAGTACTAAAAATATAACTTCCTTATATGTTTAGAAACATATAAGGAAGTAATAAAAACTAAAAAAATTTTCCTCACTACTATTGTATTTATTTTTGGAGTTATTCTGTAACAAAATAAAATACTATTTATTGTGCTTTTTGAAGAGTCAGTATATAATTATTTCAACTAAAATTCTACTACAAATGTAAAAAAAATACAAAATATAGTTAATTTTATTTTTCATATTACAAATTTTATAAATATAAAGAATACAAAATAAACGGATTTTTAGTGGAAACTTATGAGGACACTAAAAAATGAGTATGTAACTTGTACCTATCATTCCATTGTATAAACATATGATAAATAAGTGACTAGAATAAGACCAGTTATATTGCTAAAGAAAAGCTTTAAGCAGTCTCTGAAGAAGAAGACGGTTACATTAGCATGACTAAATATTTTTCTGCAAGATTTGTAGACTTAGCATGCAAATTTCCACTGGGTAACTTCTAATTGAAAACAGGTAACAAGTATAACCAAGACTATCAATTATAACCAAGTTTACTGGAACAGAAAGTTCCATCATAATGGAAATATTAGCTGCTCACAATTAGGTTGCAGTGTAACAATCATTAAATACATCTAATTTAAAATTAGAATCGTTTACTCATCAATTAAAAGTTTAAGCAAAACTGTGTGTTTACATATGCATACATATATTTTTTATGTATTTATTTTTTTAAGAAATCAGGAAATCTATGGTAAACATACCATTTTTTGTTATTAATATATAATTTAATGCAAAACTGGTTCTATATCAAAGAGCAGATTGGCTAAAAAGTGAACATAGATGCACAGGGGAAGGATTCTATCTAAATAGGTTTCTTATTTTTAGGTTACAGAAGATTGTTGTTGAACCTATAAATACTATTTATCAGTTGGACTAATAGAAAAATGATCCTCCCCTTCAGATAACTCACTGGACCTTATCACATTATCAGCATACTGAAGGCTCCCTGAGTCGTATGTAAATAAAACAACTAAACAGCAACAGAAGGGGGAAAGCGGCAGCCAGAAGCAGCTCGAAGTTACGCCACACCATTTGCAATGACATTCATGGAAATATGTGTATATGGGCCCTTGTGTTTATCCACATACACATATCTCTCCACAGACGTGTACAGTAAGGGAGGGAAACATGTAGACAATTAGCAAAGTGAACATGAATGAATAAACCTGCAAGACTCACATGAAACAAAACAAAGTGATTAGAAAAAAAAAATCACTAGTACAAATGATAGAAAATTAAGAAAGTCTTCATTTTATACCTTTCTCGTTCTGGTGAATGCAAACTAGTATCTGGTCTCAAGCAGTTGGTACTAGCACTCCTAGCCCTGTCAAGGGAGGGCTGCAGTTCACTAGTGCCAGTGCATTGCATCCAATGGTAGAAGAGAAAGACAAAGAAAACAAAGAAAGGAAGACCATGTTAGAGAGTCAAGCATAAAATAATGTCCCCTTTACATAAAATGTAGAATCACCATGATTCAGTTCACAAGGGTGTGAAAGAGCTGACAGGATGACGGTGCAAAAATTTTGTTTAGAAAATGAAACTAAACAAAGATTATGCTTGATTTGCTTTGCATAATTTTTTTAAAAAGGGTCTCAGACTGAAAAATGAAACCAAATCACACCTGCTTATGAAAAAACACACACACACACACACACAAAAAAAAACTGGATACAAAAGCACTACAACAAAATGCCTAAAACTTCATTACCAAGAACAGATGCCACACCAAAACAAAATGAAGGACATCAGAGGAGAAAAATTTTACAACTCAGCTATTTTGGTTCACAGCACTAGACAAGGGAAGTGGAAGGTAAGTCTTCCACATGTTCTTACCTAACCAATATTTCATCAGTAAATCTCAATACTTTTGCGTTAAAACAGAAACGATGAAGGGGAAAGTCCTGTCTAATCACTGATTTGGTCTGAGTATGTGCAGGCAGAACTGAGCTTCACAAATTAAAATCATCCAAAAATAAAATAATATGAAATTAATTGTTATAACTAAAATCAACAGGTAAAACAAGAAATAAATGACAAAGAAGACAACTAGAATTCTGACATTTGAGTAGGACTTCATTTAGAGGAATCTAGAATTCATGTTTTATAATTAAAACTATTTTAGATACCATTAATTAAATGTTTCTCTGTGTATAATTAATTTCAAGGAAAATGTTAATGCTTTGTTAGAATGTAAATTTGCTGTCTTTAATAGGCAAAGGATTCGTTTGTAACTGGGACTCACTGTTATGGCTCTTACTGTAACTATCCCAGTGAGAACCATTCTGTAATAAAGGCTCTTGGGTGGTAAGGTTTTATAATGCCTAACAAGATGTCTGGAACGTGGCCACACAAGCACGCAGGAAACAGAAAGATATATATGAAGCAAATTTTACTAGGATATGAAGAATGTAGGTGGCCTATAAAGCTACAAACATTGATGGATATTTTGCTGTTGATTTTTTTTTTTCAAAATAAGCAACATGCTTATTTGAAGGTAGGAATAGAATAATTAAAATATGGAATCATAGACATCTGTCTTCATAATTAAGATAACTCAAAATTATAATTTAATTCCTTTAATTTGAAAAAATTTGCTAACTATTCTATATGAATTACCAATATTTACACTTACTATGTAATTATTGATTTAATATTATACCTGCTTCCATGGAAGTAAACAACTCGTAGCTCAAAGTACTAGCCAAATAATTTATGTAATCTAGGAATTAAAATATGACTAAGAGTTAATATTCTAGTAAGTCAATAACTGACCAACGTTTCAGGGACGAGGTTGATCATGGTACTCAATTAGGTTACGAAAGGAAGTGGCAAAAGATCAAGAAGCTACTCTAGTGAAGCAAGTTATTTCATTATAAGCTTCTCGATCTAAACCTGACCATAGGTATAATCTATAATTGGAAATTGGGTGAGATGGGCAATAGATGCAAATCAGAATATGAAATCTCATGCAGCAAAAAATGGGCAAAACAAGGCCAAACTTTATCTGAATTCCTTTAAAATCAATGAGGGCTTCTGAACTATCTATACCACCAGAGCAAACTAGGTTGTTAATCACTTAATTTTTTGATAATTTAATAAATTGCTCACTGCGAAAGTCTATTTTGGCTTACATTAAAGTATGATAATAGAGAAGGGAATAACATTTGCTGAGCACATCATAACATCAAATACCCCATTGGTATAGCCATGTGTATACTACTGGTTGAACCCAAGGAAAACTCTTAAAGCTTCAGTTTAAAAATGTATTCGAGTTCAATGTTTGATCACAAACTGAAGACAAATTTTACTGGAACTAACAATTCTGTCTCTTTACAGACAATAGTCTTCAACTCCTAACCTCAGGCAGCTATCCTTAGTAAGAGGATGCTATATAACTTCTAATTAATTGATTCAAAAGTCATTTTTTCAGGAACAGGGATCAGCATAGGATGGGACAATGAATGGAAAACAGCATACAATTTACAGTATGAAGGTCTAAGTTACCGCCATGGCTTTGCCACTTACTGGCTGTTAACCTGGGTAATGCAGGTCAAGTGGTTAAGCCTTTCTCTGCGGGACGCTGTGAGAATTAAATGAGATAACAGGTAAAAGTATCTAGTACAGTCAGGCAACCACAGTATTTTCTGCTTAGCATTACTTTCTGAGGATATATTTTATGCAAAAGAGTTTGATGGTTAAGTGATGTAAGGAAAAATGGCTTAAACAATGAGAAATTTCTTTAGTACATGACTTTTATGTGCTGTGCATAGTAAATCTCCAGGGAGGGGCTTTAATTTGCAATGTTTCCAAAATCTGTCTGAGTAAAACACTTTTATTAGTGGAACATCACATAGGACTAATTTCTCAGAACATATTTTTGGAAAAACTAGTTTAGTGGAAAATGTTGAATAGACCTGTTTTTGAATTCTTGCTCTGTTCCTTATCAAATTAAACTTTCTTATCATCTTTCCTTATCTGTAAATGAGAATAATAATATCACACAGTTACTGTCAGGGAATTGAGATAAAGTACATTAAATACTTAACACTGTGCTTGATACTAAATACAGGTTATTTTCCTTGTTTAGCAAGTCAGATATCCTCTCTTTATCATGAAGGAAGTTGAAGCTCAGCAATTAAAAACTCTAAACAATCAACACAACCAATTTTTCTCAAAGTGCACATAAATCACAAAAACAGAAAAATTACACACACAAAAAAAAATAAACTGGTAAAGGTTTTATTAACGGCAAACAAAATATAAACAATAGTAGATTGTTTAAAAGGAAATTTAAAAAGGCTAAAAGAAAAAGCAAACTTATAATCATGAAAACAGTAACAGTGCCTTGCACAGTAGATCAGACCTCTGGTGACTAGACAGGTGTGTGTGTTGGGGTGGGGCTGCGCACAGTGAGCACTAGGATTTTAATGGCAGAAACTGGTTCTTCAGTTTAAGGAATGTGTAAACAGTTCTGCAGAGGCTCACCGGTCTCTGTATTTTTGAGTATACAAATAGAAAAGTCAACTGCCTGAATCAGAATTAAAATATATTTGGAAGCTTTTCCACAACCTCCATATAAAATGAAACAAATTTTGAATACTTGGGAAAATAATGTTATGTACCACTAGGGAAAAGACGGAAGAATAGTAGAATGGAAAGAGAGTCATCACACACAGTTAGCATCACCAAATCCCTGTATTTACCTGGTAGTATGTAGGCATTCTGCACTTCGTCCTCGTTTTGCTCTGGGCAGCATAAGAAGCTCACTGCACAGACAGGATGGGTGGTGAGTGAAACAGATAAATTATGAGGCATTAAATGACATGGGATATGCCAATGGTATGCCGATGAAAACATGAAAAGGGAAGAAACCAGATCGTCTGCACTAGCATACTTGCTTGAGAAGTTAAACAAAACATGACAGTATTTTTAAAAATTTAAACAATAAAGTATACACATTATGGTCAAAGTCCTAGCTGTTGCTGATTTGCAATTGTATTTCAAAGGGATCTTACAGAATATAAAAACAAAACAAAACCAAGCCTTCCTCAAATAAGACACAGAAATCTATGTCCAATTCTAGACATTTGGATTATTTTAATAACTTTTGAAAAGCCTATAAACTTGGCCTTTCTCATAATGGGAACCCTAATTTTTTTTTTATTTCTTTTAAGCAACTTAAATCATGATAGTTTTGTTGGCTTTTATAGCCCCTGAAAATACAGTATTACATATTATGTTTCGCCTTAGCAAACCAAGAGTATATTAAAATAGGACTATTACATTTTAAACTTGATACTTTTTATACATTCAAGTTAATTCAACTCTATTGAATGCCCTGAGAAAGAAGTCCTTTTCCTCACTCCTCACCTAAATTCATGGTGGTCTCAGTGATTGTAGACAAAGAGGCCCTCATTCAACTCAACCCAACTCAAGCTGAGCAGTGTGGAATCCTATTCCTCAGAGCAGCTCCTGTCCCAGGAGCCAATATCACTTCTCCCTCTGAAGGTCGTGCACCTCTTCCCACAGTAGGATGACAATTAGGGAGGTAAGAAGCTCTACCTGAGTTCTGTATCCTTGATTACATGGTAAAAAAATCAACCATTTAGCATTGCTATCATTCCCCCTACTCCTCCCTGAAAGTTTCTCCATTTCAAAAAGACAGAAGAAAATATTCAATAATGTGGGTATTATAAAACCTTAAATCATATCCTAAGCTTGTGGTCAGGCACATTATTACAGGTATGGTCAGTTTGGAAAGTAAGTTTGTGGGTATGTAGAGTAATAATGCAGATTTTTAGTAATTATGTCCAGGATATATTTTTTCATAAGAATCCACCTCAATATTTTCTACTTTATAGACATTTTATGGAAATATATTTTATAAAAAAGTAGGTATATAAAAATATTATTATTGATGTCCTCACAGAAACTCTGCAATGTTATCTATCCTTCAGATGACCGCATCTAAAAATTTTCATAATATAAAATACATAATTTTATAATTACATAAAAACAACCCAAAGGCTGCAATCAACAAAATATAAAATATTTGAAGATTGCTTTTGTGGGCTCACTTCTATGATCTAGGCTAAATCAACAATAAACTGTACATTAGAAAATAGCTAAACATAACATTTTTACTTTTTAAAAAATTGCCTATATTATGACCATTTAATATTAGCCAAGTGAGAAAAGTTCAATTTTGAGTGATGAATTACTTTTACTCTCTAATTAATGTACTATGCCAAGATATCAACCATACATTAAAACAGAGCAAAAAATGTATAATGTTGAGATCATAACTTAAACAAATACCTGTCTTGTTCAGATAAATACTGACTATCCACATCTCTGGATCTGTGATCAACTGTACTTCTAGAGGCATCATGGTGTCTGGTTGGAGAACGTGACCTTCTTGTTGGATGAATTTCATCTAAACTCCTAAAATGATTACAAAAAATCCATATGCATCAAAGTGGATAATCTTCCCAAATCAGGCAGGCAGAATAACAGGGAAGAATTGACAATAATTGGCAAACAACTGACATAGCTAGAAAAGCACTGGGATCATAACCAAATAACTATTTCATCAGTGACTTATAAAGACACTTCTTCTCTTGAATGCTCTGTTTTTCCAACCTTCTTTTGCAATTCTATCAAAAAGGTCCATAATTTTATCTGCTTAGTTGATTAAAATTTCAATCAGGGTCAGAGGAAATAAAGCAATATATTACTTATAACTTATACACTTTTCCAAGTATTTAATGTACTTCAAAAAGACAATCCTAAATTTCTAAAAAAATATATCCCTCCTCTTAATCTCATTATCTTTGCCACTTTTCTCCACAGGTCTCATTCATTACCACATGATTTCTCATAACAGAAGAGACAACTGGCAAGCAGAATACAAGATAATTATTCAAGAAC
Source organism: Myotis davidii (assembly GCF_000327345.1). NCBI lineage: Eukaryota > Metazoa > Chordata > Mammalia > Chiroptera > Vespertilionidae > Myotis > Myotis davidii. The sequence goes on along the minus strand of NW_006296625.1, from coordinate 667,480 downwards.
AGTGTTTGGGACATAAACTTCTTCCACTCCTTGAGAAATTTCTTGAGATTAATGAGCAGAATGTTGTTGCACAGAACAGAATGTTGAGATGAAAGAATAGAACTTTGGGCCATGAATAAAAAGGCATTTTGCCTACAACGGACTCTGGAAAAAAAATAACTTGATTGCCCAAACAATGATTTCATTTCAGACAGATGCCTGTGGTAGTTTATAGTGTTATAATAAAAACGTACTGTCGGGAACACGGAGCCCGTCTCCAAGCCTACCTCTGTAATGGCACATTTGGTAAACGTGAACGCGGCCTTCCCTGATCATCGCCGCGATGAGGAGATACTGAGCGTGAGCGGTGATGAGTTGTTCTTTGCTGTTCTGGCACAGTTAATGTTGTAGATTTACTTTCTCTAGCACTAGACCTATAACCTACTGGCAAGAGTACACACAAAAAATGAGTCAGTATTTTATAATGTAAATGTTAATGTGGAGATAGCAAATTATATCTAAGAGAGCCACTGACATGTTAAAATAAATGACATGCAATCAGTACTATTACCCATATCTTCAAAACTATTAAGTGTATGTACAAAGAGTGTAACAGATACATGCATAAGAACAGGTTACAGTTTGGCTCAAAAGTACCATGAAGCTACTGAATATAAATAAATATGACAGTTGATGCCTCAGACATTATAATGAGTTGGTATACTATTTTAACGTAAAGAATGAATGAGTAATGTTATTGCAACACAAATCAAGTACTTGAGAGTAAACTAGAGTTAATATACAAGTCAATGCTTAGAAATTTGGTGTCTCTTTAAATATTATTTAAATTTTTCTTCCAAATTATTTTAATTGAGTTTCAGATGACTTCACTAATAAGTAAATGGAAATAATTTCATTCCAATTTTAATTAACAAAGAGTAGTAGATCTTCACTATTACAAATACTGATTATGAATTTTGCAAACCACAGATAATATTGCAAATTTCAAATGAAAACAATGTATTGGTGGAGATGACTATGACAATAACACAGAGAGAATTAATTCTCCAAAAGAAGCAATCATCAAATCTACCCCAGACTTTTAAAATTATCCCACAAATGTGTTAGTAGTAACATAATTAATACCGTTAATATAATTTCAATTAAAAATAAATTTTAAAAGTCATTCTCTGTTTATATTATCTCTAATTTTAAGATAAAAAGTATCTCAAATCTATAGTAGCAGTTTAGTTACATTTTTTAACAGGGTCACTGTTTCTTCTTATTAAAAGTGAAATATTAAATTCTCTGGCCAAAGAAAAATAATTATATTTACAACTACATAAAATGTCCATGACCCATGAAAACACTACATTTAATTGGGCAGCCTAAACTGTTGGTCAGTTAGTTATTAATAACTCCCATACACCATGGAACATCATTATTAAAGGAAGACTGAAATTCTTTAACAGTTTATGTTTTTGTGATTATATGATATTTTTACTGAGCTTAACTGAGAAGTTAGTTCTTTAACATTTTATAAAGTGTAATTTGTCAGTAGTGAGACCAAAGAAGCTCAACCATTTTTGTCACTCTAAACATATCAGTATAACAACCGAATAATATAACTATAAACGTTATAATTTCATATTTTCATTTTATAATAAAAATAACAGCAATTAAGCTATTATTTTGAGTTTCATGCATAAAAGTTTCTTTATTGTTGTTCAAACATATAAACTGTAATTAGAAAGGAGACCAATTTTCAGTTGATGAAATTATTTTACAGCATATTATAAGAAATGATGGCTGTTTTTAAAGTTATTTAATCCAAAGTTATAATTGGCTAAACATTTTAAATTAACTTTCGGTATCTTTTAATAATACTTGGTATCAATTACACAACAATTATGGAGGCTCAATATTGAATTGAGAGCACCATTTCGAAAGTTCAATGAATATTCAAGGCATATAAGTAGAACTTTCCAATTTGGTATAATTATTATGAATAACTCAGAGAATGTGGATGTCTTGCTATTGTTAAAAGGGTAGAATTAATTTTTGTCTTGGGTTCTTTGTCTTTATATAGAAATGAATGTCTTTTTTTTATCCTATTCTAATATGCATACGTAGTTCTTGTCTGCTTTTTACAAAACAATTTGATTTTCTTATTATGTTTAATTTGTGATTGACAACATATACTCTACCTTCAGAAAAAGGTGGAAGAGAATTGCTATTTTATGCATAGTTCAATGTTTCAGTTGGCTGAAAATGAGAAGTTAGAGGTTTTCACCATTTTCTGAATTTGCCTAATGCTCTGAAAAGTTGAGGTTGCAGGATATCTTGCCTCAGATTAGGGCACTATGTATATGGTTATTTGTACTTTCCTTATGCTGTTAAAATTACTTATTTTAAATAAAAATAACATTATGATAACTATACAGTCAATAAGATGTAGTTCTGTAGGCCTCAATTCTTTTAGAACCTTAGATTCCCTCAGTGGAGAAAGGTATCAAAGCACCAAACAGAGCACTGAACTCTGGTTCTAAGAAAAGCCAAGGCAGTAGAAAGTTTAAGGGGTGGCTGTGATAGATTTTGTGAGTGCATTTTTAAAGATATATGAGGAAAAAACATGTAGAATTGGTATCTATATCTAAATAGATTTATCTTTATGTTGGATGCTAGGAAATGAGTTTGTAATCAACCTCTATATGAGAATGTGTCAACACACTTTTCATTAACTTATCATTTGACTGTATTTTAGCTTCTTGCCCTTATTTTACATATGCTCATCTTTCTTCTTTAACATGTATGTACTAGTATAGCACTGAGTGGGTTGCTATATTCTATTTGCCACACATAGTCTTTAGGAGGTACCACATACTTATTTTGGAGTAATAAAGAGTATACCTGCAAATATTAATAAATTTCATTACTCCTTTATTAATTTATAAAGAGACCTCTGGACCATAAAATATTAATTATTGTTTATGTAATTTATTAGTTATATTCCATGAAAAGTTTCCCTCATTGAATTTTAAATGTTAAATAAAAATGAATATTTGAAATGATAATATAGAAGTTACAGAACATCATGACATGGCATTTTTCATTATGGAATATAAGTATATTTAGAATTCAGTGTTCTTTCGTGGTACCCAAGCACTTTAGTGGGTCCCCTAACGCCCATTTTGGCTGTTGTCTATGGAATCTTTCAGGGAAAGAAGAAGGAACTCCCCCTTTAACATTTATTAAATTGGCCATCTATTAAGTCATTCACTATCCTGCCTCAGCATAAAATATACAAAATTTTTAGCTGAATAAATGTGAAAATCATCCACAGAAGTAAATTATATTTATACTAGAGTCCCGGTGCACAGATGTGTGCACCAGTGGGGCCCCTTGGCCTGGCCTGCACCCTCTCACAATCCGGGACCCCTCAGGGGATGTCAGACTGCTGGTTTCGGCCCAATCTCCGCAGGCCAGGCCAAGGGACCCCACCGGTGCATAAAATATTAAATGTTGCCAACTTTTATCCAATATTATTTTAAATTATCATTGATGGTCTGATAATCAAGAGTGATAACGAGGCATGTAGATGTGTACACCACCAGCTTTATGGTTTTTAGCGATATTTTTCTTTAATAGAGTGATTAAATACTGTATTTTCTCTGAATTATGAAAGCAACCGAGACCTAATTTTAGAGAACTCTATAATTTTCTCTTAGTTTTAATGAAGTTGTATGTATCTCTCCAAATTGTGAATTTAGTCACTAGTGTGAAATCTGTTAACTTTGCCAAAACCATCACCCTCAAATTAAGTGCATCTGTATTTGAGAAATTACATAAATTAAGGGGTTATATGTCAACATTGCCCAAAAGAAAAGCCTTTAATAATTCTTATTTATATGTCCCAAGATTGTTTCTTTAATATCTTCTTATTTTTATATTTTCTTACTTTTAATGAGTGAATCAAGGAAATAGTACAGGACTAGTGCTAAGAAAATAATCCTTTGTTACTTGATTTTACTCACTTTCTGACAATAGTCAGATGAAAAACAGATTTGAATTCCACAATGCCATAAAAAGTTTTTCTGATGTATACAACAAAAAATTGACTTAAAAGGAATCTTTCTAAAGCATTTCCTTATTTTAAAACATAAATTCACATTCTAGTTACAATTAGAGGTAAACACATCACAAAAGCATTAGAAGTTAAGCCATGCCACATGCAGCTTTAAATTCTGCCATGCACCTTTCTCAATATATTCCATGGACGGCTACATTATTTTCAAAACTGAAGAAGGGAAATCATAGATATAGAAGATAAAACATAAGAAAATGGATTTTTAAAAAGAAAATTAACCATATCCTTTCACAATGAAATTTTTTTCAGTTATGCTCACGGCATTGTGAAATAATGATTTAAGCCTAGCTAGCCATGCTTGCAAGAAAAGAACCTAAGTTAAAAAAAGAGGGGACCTTAATGAATAGTGGCTAGTCAATTTTAAATGTTCGTAGTAATTTGGAACACAAGTCACCATGGAATAATATAACACTGATTTATCTGTGCTATATCTCCAGTTCAGTATCCCAGAGACATCCGGAGATTGACAGTGAAAACAAGCACAGTCACACAGTGAAACAGGGTCATGCTCGTCACCCACGCACCTGGAGGCACTACTCCAATACCATCATCCACCTCATAATCTGAGATGTCACTATCACTGATTCGCTGAGATCCTGCACAACAGTAAGGCAAACAGATACCTCTGTGTCTTGTTGGTTTATGAAATGTAAATGACATGGTCACAGTCCTTTAAAATGCCAGCTAATTATATTACTACTAAATACTTTCAGAAGTAAACGATGAGGAGATTTTTAAAGTAGTTTGTTCTCCAAGGATAACATTTTCTAGGTATTTCCTCCATAAAATCAATGAAGGGAGGGGACTTCATAGAATAAGATTTTGACTTTTCAATGTATTCTTTAGTTCAGGCATTAGGCTAAAAGCCTACTGCAAAGCGCATACACTGTTTTCTATCCAGTGAGGTGTCCTCCTCTGCAGTTCGAGGAGGATGAGGCTGAGTGGAAAGGTTCAAAGAGACCTTTCATGGATGGAGCTCCATTGAGCTCATATTATTGCAAGGACATCAGGGCCCATTATAAAATATGCATGGCTAGCCTTCAGAACTAGCCATTACACTGCATTAAACATTAATATTGAGGAAATGCTTGATCACGGAAGCACTAGCATGAAATATTTAATTATATGAGGCAAACAATTTGGTTCTACATTACCAAAGAGAAGCATCTATGTTTCAATTATTGAATGAGAGATTTAGTCATAATTCAAATTTAATGGAGATGCCCAGAAAAAATAGTTTTTCCCAATCACTGGTTGCAAAACAACGAAGTTTATATGTTTATTTTAATTTTTTAGGAATAGTAATACTAAAAATACCTAGGAACTTTAAACTTATTAAGAGGTTGCCACTAATATATAGCAATCCATTAATAGTAACAAAAATCACTCTATCACCTAACCAATCAACAACTGAATCAGTAATGGGCAAAGAATTACAATTCAGAGTGTTCAACTTTCAGCTCTGGAATTACTCTGTTATGTATATATCGTATTCAGTGGGAAAATGTAGAAAATAGTTTTGCCAGGTCTCTTTACATAAATGAATACTTTTCCAATACTCTGATCTCTAACAGGCATTTGAGAAAATATCTTGAAATTTAATCTCATTACAACATAATTAATTCTGGTAACTAAAAAGAACTTTAACCTACTTTGTAGTTTTTTGCTGGAGCTTTCTCCATGAATGTGTCGCCTTGGCATGAAAGGTGATGGCTGAGGCAGAGGTAGTGAAGATTCATCATGTGTCTGCAGTTTATACCAATGTGGTTCATCGTCTAAAAGTGCTGTCTCCAATTCTATGAGGATCTGCAAGGGCATTCTCAAATTAAGCAAGCACATTTACCAAACATAATCTAAGAGGTAATCATAAGCAATGCATATCACAAAAACTTGAATAAGCATTTGACTTGAATCTTTACAGTATACATCACCTCTCCAAGAAATTCGCTCTCTTCTTCTTGCACTCTTGGTTGATCCCACACAGTTATTTCTAACATTCGTTCTCTAAAATCTCTACGATGTACATGTGAATAGACAAAAGTTTGATTCCATTTTGGTTCTAGTACTTTCTTTACGGTTTTGGTCCTCCTCTTACTTTTATCACTGAAAAATAAATATGTTTTGTAAATGAAAGAGCAAAAACAAGTATATGCTGCCACCTACTGTAGTTACATGTGATATTGCTATTGGGGCTTAATTCATTTCTTTTAATATAAAGAAATCTAAAAATACTGTAGAGATTAATGCTATTTTCGTTTTAACTACAATGTAAGCAGTAGTTATGATTATAGTTAACACATACAGAGGTATATTTTAAATGATGTGTAGCTATCAAAGACTAATATGTACATAATTAAGGTAATAGAAAATTTAAACTTGGAAGATTATTTTAAAAAAATACCAGGTTTGAGGGCTTTGCTTTTAAGAGATAATGTACTTCATTCCCTCAGATAAATATCTATTAAATTTTAAAACTATATCACAGGTGTATGCAAATGTCCACACTCATCAAATGTCCACATTAAATATGTGCAATTTTTAGCATAACAACTTTATCTCAATAAAGCTTTACAAAATAAGTAAAACTATATCCAAGAAAGGAAATTCTGCCTTTCTGTTAGTAAAGATTTTTGCATATTTTTTTCTAAAATTATTCACTACCTTCTATCTGGAAGAAAATACATTTTTACATAGGGATTCCTGGGCCGCCCATCTACCCTGGAAGGTAGATCTGTTGCTTGCAGAACATTTACAATCAGCTGGTGTCCCACTTTATCATACCACAATTTTACCTAAGAGCAATGAAAGAAGAAATTATTTGTAAAAACAATGAGCTATAATTTTACAAAAGAATACTGAAGTTATTTTTTAAGAAACATTTTTAATTGAATTGTATATCTTATTTTTGGAAAAGAATACCAATTTGAAGGCATAACCACTTAGAACTTGACTTTTCTCTTCATGCATTTTAAACATGACTTACAACTGGTAGACCTGCAGTGTTATATTCTCTTATATCGTATCATGCTATGAAAATAAACGAATGATAAACATTTTATAAAAAATAAAGGGAAGTAGCGGACTTTAAAATTATTATCCTTGTGGGGGGTTTTTAATCCTCACCGGAGGTTATGTTTTTCTTAATTTTATTGATATTTTAGAGAGAGTGGAAGGAAGAGAGAGAAACATGGATGTGAGAGAGAAATATTGATCAGTTGTCTCCCATACGTGCTTGACTGGGGATGGAACCCCCGACCGAGGTATGCGCCCTGATCAGGAATCAAAACCACAACTTTTTGATTGTATGGAAAGATGCTCCAACCAACCTAGCTACCTGTCCAGGGCTATTCTTGTTTTTAAATGACAAATGAAAATGGCTGGTGGTTATAAGTGCTTAATAATTATAGTGTGCCTAAATGTGTTTTATAGTACCATATGTAGATGAATTAAAATGAGATTTCATATTTGGAACAATATGTACAAGAGAGTTGGGAGATCAGGAAACACATTTACTGTAGGTCTATTTTACACCAGTTACTGCTGTTTTCTGTTTTGCCTCATTTAATTTTTATAATTAAACTATTATAGGTTAATTTTCTTGAGAGAAGGGGAAAAGAACAAAGGGACATGCAATACATAAATGATGACTTCAGAATAAGTGAGGGCCCAATAATGATATTTCTCCTAAGATTTCATGATAGTTTGAATAAAGAAAAAATAGGAAAATGACACACTGAGCTATTGTTAGACTCCTAAAAACCAGGATTTTGGCAGCCAAGACAGTATTTGTCTGGCAGCAGACAATGTTAACTTTAATTTTGTTTTAAAAATTTTTATGTCAGTTTTACTTTTATGGTCAAATAAAAATGTAAGCGTTTAATGGGTATATACTCGAACATATTTAAGAGTCATTACAAGCAGATAAGCTAATTTACCATGGGATTGTTTTTTCACAGTAAGGGGCAGATTAATGATACAAACACAGATCCGTATGAATTCATGTCTCTGCTCCCAGTTAATCACAGAGATGTGTTTTTCATAAAACCAAAATGAATTTTTATTCCTCTCAAAATACAGGTGGAGTATATAAGAGATTTACACATACAGTGAAAATAGAAGGGGGACAGGGAAATTAAAACAAACATAAAAGACTCAACAAAGATTAGTCAATATATCAAGTTAAGACGAAGAAAGGGTTTTAAATAACAGGAAGCTCACAGTTATCTTCTTTAATGAAAACGAAGAGGAGAGCAGCAAAACCAGATTACAGAAAGCCATGTTTTATAACAAAGAAAAAGATCAACTAACATTTACAGAATAACTTAAAGCAACATTTTATTTTAGGTGTTTATACAAGTGTCCAGTATTCTACCGTAATCTACAAAGATGTAAGTTTTCGTAAGTTAGCCATAGTTTCTTTATCCAGCTTTTCCTGGGTCATTGATAAGGCAACAGTGAGGAAAATTATAGCTTTTTCAGGGTGATATCAGTAAAATGAGTTTCACCAAATGTCTTAAGAAGTTAAAAATAATACTTTTAAATGTAAATATTTCCGTCTCCAGGCTCATAAGGTTTTAAGTAAATGACACATAATTTGCTGAGTTTATTATGTCTAACCAGCTACTTACTTCAGAAACTTTTGCATACCAGACAAACTATAATGGATATTATATTTACTTAGGTTATTTATCATTTAATGTTCAGAACATCTGGCACATTATAAGCACTCACTAAATATTCCCAAATGAATACATAAACAAAGGCATGATCTAAAAAATGCATGAAAAATGCATTGATGTTGACTACGGTGTTAAGTGACTATGAATATACCATGAGCTTTAAAAAAAGCCATACACTTTTTAAGATAGACTCAGAACAGTGAGCAAATATTAACAGTCTTCACCATGTATAAAAAATACATACAGAAAGTTGTCCTGGTAAGACTTGCGGGGCATCTTTTAGCGCTCCAGGACTTGTTGGAGAAATAACAGAAATGGAAGGCCTTTCCATCTTCTGAGATTCAAAAGAACTTGAACCTAAAATGAGAAAAAAAAACAACTAAGTAATTTTCAGTAATATATTTGTACCCTATGTGTGGGGATAAATCTATCTAAAACCCTAATATGCAAATAGACCGAATGGCAGAACAACTGAAGAACCAAATAACCGGTCTCTATAACGTGCGCTGACCACTAGGGGGCGCGCATAGAACATGGCAGGAGTCAGCCATGGCAGGATGGTGGAGCAGGTGAGCAGGGCGCGCCAGACCAAGGTGGGGCACCAGTCGCTGTCATCACGGCAAGCCTCTGGTGGTTACTGAAAATTCTTTGCTTCCCCGTACTGCAGTCCCACCCAGTGCTCCCACCCACTGCCGGCAGCAGCTGCCAGTGGTGGCTGCTGACCCTGATCATACCTCAAGGTCACCACCTCCCCCCAGTCCTGAGGGGCAATCAGGGCAAGAAGCCACCTCTCGCACCTGCTTGTACCCACTGCCGGCGCCAGAGCTGCCGCTCGCACCCACAGCCAGCACCGGAGCCAACGCTCGTACCCACTGCTGGTGCCCGGCACTGGTCCTGATCTCTCAGTGCCATCAGCGGGTGAGAGCAGCGACTCCTGGCCCCAATCGCCCCTGAGGGTTTCTCCACCTCCCGCTGCTCCTGAGGGGCGATTGGGGCAGCAGCTGCTGCTCTCACCCACTGACAGCGCCATCCCCACTTGTACCCGCTGCTGGTACCAGCCCTAATTGTTCCGAGTTGTCAGAGGGTGCAAGCAGGGCCAGCGCCATCGGTGTGTGGGAGGGCAGTAGCAGGAGTGGGACTGCCGGCAGACAGGGAACCTGGGGCCACAGTGGAAGGGGCCGGGTGGGGGTGCGGAGGATGGGCTGAGACCCGCCCCTGTGACCACAGCAGCCTCACAGCCCACAGTTCTTTTTCCAGGTGCATGAATTTGTGCACTGGGCCCCTAGTAGTTTTATAAAATGTTAAATTCATGTTATTGGTATAAAACCAGAATTAAATAACAATAAGAACAGCAGAGCTTACTTTCAATTAGATAGTTGTAGAAACTTACACCATCTTCTTTGATTAACCACCTATTTTACAGGTAATAAAATGGATATAATCAAGTATTTTATTTATTTGCTTCAATTTGTAAGTATTGATTTTCTACATTTTTTGGAGGGTACAGTTTAGGCTCTTCCATTATCTCACATATAGGCCAAAGGCTTCACACTTTTAATGAGAAAGACGGTACCCATTATGTCAATTATCTTGGCTAAAGGCTCATCTGTTTTGAACTATCCTTAATCAAATTTAAATGAATGCATATATAATTTATGAGTACATCTAAGCCTGGAATTCATCACTGTTTTAAAATAAGATTTATCATCTATCTCAGTTTAGCTCTTACAAATGAATCTCTTGAAAGTCTGAGAATGCTGTCTCTATGATACACCACAAGTGACTTGCTTCCCCTTCTTGTGGAGGAGGCTGGCTTTCCACTCAGCCATTCCATGAGGCCCTTTCCCCCCCTTTTTCAAATGAAAACTGTCTAGTCCAGTGATGGCGAACCTATAGAACTCATTTTTTTGGTTGATTTTTCTTTGTTAAATGGCATTTAAATATATAAACTAAATATCAAAAATATAAATCTTTGTTTTACTATGGTTGCAAATATCAAAAAAATTTCTATATGTGATACGGCGGCACCAGAGTTAAGTTAGGGTTTTTCAAAATGCTGACACGCCGAGCTCAAAAGGTTCACCCTCACTGCTCTAGACCCAACTCACTGTTTAAGTGTACCCTGACACAACCAGCAGTATAGAATGTCTATATAATGCTGTTACTCCACTAAGTATAACCTTGAACCCACAGCCATTCAGAGCTTAGCTTTATTGATGAAACACTATTCATGGACCATTGCCTGATAATTTGCTATCCACACCATTTTTTTTCTATCCTATAAATAAAGTCAAATTTAAGCCACAAAGCATAATTCTGTGCCTGCCAAAGACATTTAACTATAAGAAACAGTGCTGTAATATTCTTTGTTACTATGTCTCTTTAATCAAGTTTCCTTAAGATAATATTTTTGGGGGGTCTCAGTACAAGAAAATCGGTACTTCTAATAATCAGTTTGTTTTTATTATTATAACAGCTAGTCCTTAAGGAGTATCAACTCTATAAATTATGCAGTGGGTTCCATTTCCATTTGTATACTGGTTATCAGAGAGCTCAAAACCAAATCTGGTCTCATCTCTAGCAGGTATGCATAACATGATGGTCTGCATTTGATACAGTAAATAGAACTATCACAGGTGTAATAACTGAGCTCTATGAGGGATCCTAACTTTTATTATTCAGAAGGCTATTGCCAATGAAGATTTTTGTACACACACACACACACATTAGAAAAAGAGAAAATCTTAGAATACCTTTGGGTTTCCAATGATTATTATGGTTGCCAACTTCTGATATCATTGGAGATAACTTTAATATAACAATACCAAGTCTTTTACATCAAATAGCTAAAGAAAACAATAAATCTTTATTCTTCAATTTCATTCAACACATATCATAATAACAAGGAGATCTTCCTGATACTCACTGGATTCCAAGGGAGGGTGGGAGCTCTCAGGAATCCTTGGAATGTCACTAAAAGAAACAGTGTAGGGTGAAAATCCCATTAGCTGTGTACCTGGCTGAGGCAATCACTGTCACATTTACTTCAGGGGTGAAGAATCCTTTTGGGTCTTTATAGGTGGAAATGGACAGGAGTCACTATTAAGGCAATTACTAATGTGCATGAATGTCAAACACCACATAAAAATAAAAACTGCAGTAAAAATAATTTTTTTATATTTAATAGCAAAATACTTTTAACATGACAACGATAAGACTAATATTGTGGCTAAAATTACCACAATATTTTTACTACCAAAACAGCAGGTTTTGGAAATAAAAAAAATGTCAAAGGTAATAGTTTATTTCAATTCTAGAAAATTAAAACGGCACATATTTTACAAATCAGTAATATGCTTTACAAACACATCTGAAAGAGTTTACTGAATGAAAGGGATGCAAACATCTCTTGATACTAAAATAATATGGTGAATATCATGGGCAAAGTTAATAAAATGAAAAGGATGAATTGCATTGAAAATTAAAAATGATACAAGCTTGCAACAAAAAAGCCAAAATACTTTATATATGTGAATATATAATTAATATACACATATATAACCCTATATTGAGATTCATATCTTTATACTGAAGTTAGCTAAATAGATGGTTATTTAGATATGATTAGAAAGTGACTTGTGAGAACACCCATTCTTGTCACACTCACAAATAATTCTGAATTTAATATAACCTCAACTTAATCCATCATCCACTGTGACCTTAGGAACCTTGGACCAGCTTGGTTTGGAAATTGTGCTATATGGAACTACTTTACCTCTGGTATTCCAAAGATATTTTAGTATAATATAAGGACCAGATTAACAGTATGCAAGTATTAACATGGCATATTAAAGCAGACTGGAATAAGCTAGTATTAAGAGAATCATTAAAATACTATTTAAGAATTTCTAACCACTTACCTTGTTATTTAATTTCAATTTGATTTTCTTTGCACTTTCAGGGTAGGAGGGAGGAATAGAAACAAAAACAATTTTCTCCTTTTGATTGTTTTCCTGCCTCTCATTTTCACATTTTTTGTGCAAATTAATTCTCATAACCACCTACAATTTATACACTTTGCAATTGGCACTATAACCTGTATTATGTATTTTATAAATAAATGTTATTATATGTATATTTGTATAATAAAGAATTTTTATAAAATAAATATTTTATATGATAATTAGGAGACTAAATTGCAATACCTAAGATGCAAGAAACCAACTATTTATCCTCCACAACTTTCTTCTAAATTTAATTGAATAAAAGTAAATTTTTAAAAATCCAGAAAATTTTTTTTATATATTATAACTTCTTTGAAACTCAACCTCAAAGGCTATTGTGAAAGTTAGAACATGGAACTCTGAAACCAGGAGTAAGCTTTGGATTTTATGTGTTTGTGAAAGAAGAATTGTGAAAAAGTTGTAAAACTTTTTAAGTGATTTTGAATCAAAATTTATTAAATTTGACTCCTTCAGTAATATTTTCAAGGCATAAATTTCCAATTGACATTTACACAATTCTACACACAAGTGATGTAGCAGAACAGTTATAATAACAATTAAGCATAAAGGTTAAGCATATTGTACTTGGTAGGTTGGCAAAAATGGTCAATTTATGTGAAAATGACTGATGTCTCTTAGACCATGGGTTTTTGTTTTCTTTTTAAATTAGTATTTTACATCTCTCTTTTAAAAATTCATTTTCATTTATACTTGACATACAATATTATATTGTTTTCAGATATACAACGTAGAGATTAGACATTTATATACCTTAGGAAGTGATCACTCTAATATATTATTGACTATATTCCCTATGTTACATCCCTGTGATGAGTGTGTGTATGCGTGTGTGTGTGTGTGTGTATATATGTATATATATATATGTGTGTATATATAAAATTTATTTTTCTTAATCCCTTTCACCTTATTCACCCATTCCCCCCAATCTCTCTCCCACATAGTGACCTGACCATCATTTGGTTTTCTTTATTAGTTTATTTCTATTTTGTTTAGTCATTTGTTTTGTTCTTTAGATTTTACATATAAGTGAAATCATATGGTATTTGCCTTTTTCTGTCTGACTTATTTCACTCAGCATAGTACCCTATAGGTCCATCCATGTTGACACAAATTATAAGATTTCATTCTCTTTTACGGCTGAATAAAATTCCATTGTATATCTGTACTACATCTTCTTTATTCATCTATTGAAGGACACCTGGGTTGCTTCCATATCTTGGGTATTGTAAATAATTTTGCAGTTAACATAGAGGTGCGTATATCTTTTCAAATTAGTGTTTTGGATTTCTTTGGATAATACGTAGAAGTGGAATTGCTGGGTCATATGGCAACTCTATTTTTAATTTTTTTGAGGAACCTCCATACTGCTTTCCATTGTAGCTAGACCATGTTGACTAATGTGCATGTAAATTAAACTTGGGATAATTATTGAAATGATTATGCCAAAAAACTATGAATAAATATTTGCTTTCAGTTTTAAATTACTTATAAAACTACATTAAACATAGTTATTAAATAACTAGAAATATTTTTTCAGGAGTCTAATAATATTTCCATCAACTGGAAAATACTAGATTTAATTTTTATATAAATATTTTTATATCCCATATTCTTTATATATGTGGCAGTTAGGCTTTGGCTATGTAGATTATTACCTTTGAAATTATTTTCATACAAAAGTATAAAATAATGAAAATGTTATTCCAGTCTACTTTAATAGTCTTTGTTTATTAAAGTCGCTAAGAATCAAAAATATTTTAGCTAATTTGAAACCACCATATATCTGAAAGTATTTGGCAAAGTGCACATGCTTGATTTTAAATTTTTTTAATATTTTGATTCATTTTCCAATTACTTACCTCTTTTCCAGCCTCATATTTACCTAAGCACTAGAACAGGTGTTATGAAAACTAGCATAAATTATAGTGAGTTATTTTTTAAAATAATCTGCATTGAAATGTAAAATACTTTTGTAAGTGTTCATTCTTAATAATCACCACTTAAAATGGGCCATAAGCTTGTCTTTATTTTAGAGTTTTATATATACATATATATATATATATTAATATTATTCTTTGGAATATATTATCATACATTTTCAGTCTTTTGAGAATTAGAATAATCATATTTCCTTGTATGTTTTACAGTGACATATTCATGAGGACAACAAAAATTTAAGATTAGCACTTATTCAACATAAAATATCTTTAATTAATGACTTTATAATATTTTAGGGAATAGGAAAAAAAGAAAATTGTTTCAAAAAGTATATTCATATATTAAACCAATTATAATAAGACAATTAAACATGCCTTCCAAAATAATGTCAACTGGCAAAATGAATGTTCTAGACTTTATGGGTTGCCAGGAAAACCTCACTCTATGAGGAATTCTACACAAAGATATAGAAATTATCTTACTGCCAGCAGATAATTAAATTATGCTGAAAACTGAAGTTTTAAAAATATTGTATTAATTATTATGACCAATTAAAATGTTAAAATATTTCACACTTGCTTAATTTTTTAAAAATATAAAAAATATTCTATTCTTAGTAGAATAAAAAGTTCATGGAGACATATGAAATCATTTCTATTTTAAATATTACAAGAAGATAAGTTTGTTAGTGACTCTCTTTAAGGAAATATTATTCATTAAATGAGAATTACTAAAAATAAACAGATCTACCATTAAAAATATTGTACTTTATATTTTATGTCTAGAAAAGCATATCTATACTTTTTGATATTACAATTGTTAAATTGTGAAGCTTCTAAAATGTAGTGAGGAAAATTCAGTATTCAGATTTAAAAAATTAAGAAATTTAAATCTAAACTGTATGCCCATCATTGAAGAAAAAGTATCCATGTTAGCATGTATTGTTTGAATGTATAAACTTCTTTTTAAAACCCTACTATACATGTAATTTACTAAACTTAAGAAGTAAGTTTTTTTAGCCTTACCCAATAGGCCTTGAAACAATAATTTCAACTTGAGGTTCTGATTTTGATTCTAAAATAATGTTGTAAACTTCTTCATTTGTAGCTCCCGGCAAGGGTTTACCATTCCATTCTAGAACTTCATCCCCTTGAATTTAAAAAAAAGGGTATTTTTTTACCTTACATATTCTGTGTATTTTTCTTATCTTTTCTCTTTTTTTAAAACAAAGAAATGCAAGACATATACAAATAGTTTAACTGTCTAGGTTCTGCTCTCAAGAAATTGATTTCCATATAATGTCAGCTAAATTGTTCTTCTAAACACTTTTTTTCTTTCCTTTTCTTTCTTTTTTCTTTTTCTCTCCCCAGATGAATCCTACTGGTCACTAGAAACAGTATAATACAAACTACCTTCATCTTTTGAAATATACCAGAAATAACATAAAAATAATCTCATGCTATGGAATGGAATTAGCATAGCTTATTTGGAAACATTAAAAAATAATAATTAGCAGCATGCCCTCCATATAATAAATGTAGCCTTCTCTAAGTGTAAAAAATTGCTGTTAAACTCTACATTCATCCTGCTCTATTTTTGGTAGAAGTTGCAATTAACGTTTGTTAGCATGATTTTTCCAATTATAAGTCATGAGTCTTTGTCTTCACCAGATGCACAACAGAATAAAAATGCATGAAAGGACTTGAATTTATACCTACAGGGCAACGCAGGTAGCTATGGCAAAGTTACAAAGCAAGCAGATGTAAAAACTCGCATGACAGTTAACCCACTTCCAGATGTTCATAACACACACATTCTATACATAATATATATTGTGAGCATTAAAGTTAGAAAATATTTTTAAGAAAATAAAAATTTGAGTATTCATTAGTTTGTTAAATATTATAAGATTAATCAAAGAAAGTACGTGATTCCATGTTACAATACATGGGCTAACAACTTGTTATTTTTAACCAGAATTTTCACCATAATTTGGGAAATATTATTTATTTTCATAAATAGTTAGTGAAGTTTTAGATCCCTAAGGGTTCTCTGTCCAGTAACTTTCAATACACTATGGAAGGCTCAGCTAAAATATTCAGCTTCAATGGTACTTTGAGGCATCTTAATGTTTTTGTTCCTTTATTTTATTGTTTTCAGTGTCTATAACATTTAGTAGCTAAGCAAATATTTTTTGAACTAATGAATCAATATCATCATAAACATAAACATGAAATCCTTTAGTTTTTAACTCGCATGTCTTTAAATAGAAAACTTTGTTTTGATATAACTATTATAAGCAATATTTTTTCACCCAAAAAGTAAAAACTAAATATTTGAAAAGCACATGATGCTGCTTTGGTTTGGTAAAAGAGTGCAGTTATTACCAATAGTTAAATGACTTCTAATAGTTTGACCTAAGAAGTTCCCTAACCATGTTTATCAAGTAGGCAATAAATATACTTCAAATAAAAAATAAAATAATTACAAATTTAAATATATATCAGGAGTCCTCTAATTTCTTTGGCCAATAAAATAAGTTTACCTCATGTGAATGTATATATGTATATGTGTGTGTATTTGTATGAAAAAATATTTTCTGGAACCATACTTACCCTGTTATTTTCTATTCTATTATGTTCTATTTCACTTTTTAAAAACAATGGATGCAAACCATTAAGTCAATTTTACTATCCAGTAATGCACTGCAATCAACATTTTTCAAAAGACTGGATTATAAAATTCTCCTCTTTATAGACAGCAACCTGGAGCATAACTTTTAACATCAAATTAACTTAGTACACACATTTATTTATTTACAAATCAATACATCCTCAACCAGAAAGTGGTCTCTTTAGCCATATTTATTTATCTATGAATAATATGTTCAGGCAGGGACATAGATTATGATGGTACAAAGATGCAACAAGAGACTTTATCTGTCCTTAAATTTGGAGGGAGAGAATTATAGAAATCAATACCTTTCATGAAATGATAGCAGTTCATCTGAGGAACAGAAATAGAGCCAGGTATTGCTAAGGAGGTAGTAATAAGTTACTGTCCCGAGTGCTATTTCAGGAAACACTTTAGAATTAAGGGAACTTTAGATGAGTTTTGAAGGATGGAAAGGACTTCAACAGGCAGAGCACAAGAGCAGAAAAGAAACCAGGTAGACTAGATGACCAGTTCTCACAGACAGAAACAGCTTGCCAGGGACCTATAACCTATAGGTGGACTGCCATGGCTGGAGGGTAGAGTGAAAAGTAATGGAAGTGGATGGAATTGCTAGAAGAGCACAAAGCCACAGAGCTTTCTAAGGCTTATTTTTGAGTCATAAAATAAGCAAAGACTCAATTTGCTGATATAGTCACTCTTTATTGAGTTTGTTATTTAATGACTAGTACTCGATGCATGGAATTCATGCATTGGGGAGGGGGGGGAAGGGGTTCCTTCAGCCCAGCCTGCACCTTCTCCAATTGGGGACCCCTTGGGGGATGTCCGACTGCCAGTTTAGGCCCGATCCCTGTGGGACATCCCTCTTGCAATCTGGGACTGCTGGCTCCTAACCGCTCACCTGCCTGCCTGCCTGATTGCCCCTAACCTCTCTGCCTGCCTGCCTGATCACCCCTAAACCATCCAGATTTGGTTCTGACTGGTTGGTTTCTATATCAGTCAGCATCAAAAACTCCGCCTCCTAGGCAGCCATTGGCTCCTCACAGTTCACCCAGATTTGGTTTTGGTAGGTTTCTATGCCAGTCAGCATCAAAAGCTCCACCTCCTAGGCAGCCAATGGCTCCTCACACTTCACCCAGATTTGGTTCTGATTGGTCGCTTTCTATATCAGTCAGAGTCAAAAGCTCCGCCTCCTAGGCACCCATTGGCTCCTCACAGTTCACCCAGATTTGGTTCTGATTGGTCTTTTTCTATGCCAGTCAGTATCTCCGGGCCTATTGCTGGGCCTGATCAGCAGCCCCTACAGAAGCCTGGAGAGAAACAGAGGCACAGCTGCTGGTGAAGTCCGGAGAGAAAGAGAGAGGCAACGGCTGATCAACAGCTGCCATGGAGGCTGCGGATAAGACCCTGCCTCTCTCCAGGCATGATCCGGAGTCCACCTGACAGACAGTGCTGGGTTGCTGTGCCTGCACCAGTGGCAGTCAGTGCTGGGTCGCTACAGCAACCCAGCACTGACTGCCAGACTGACATCCAGTGTTCAGTCGAGCCTTCAGTCGGTCAGTCTTTAAGGACCCTGGGTTTTCATATATTAGGATAACTAGTCCCTGATAAGAAATAATAGTGTACTCTGCCTCTGCACATATTCAAAGCTGTATGTATAGTAAATAAAATAACCCCAATTTGAATTTTCTCTCTATATAACACATTCATAGCACATTCCTATCGAATAACAAATCTAAATGATGCTGAACTTTTATCCTCGTAATCAATTGACAAAAAATGTCTTCAAAAGTTATAGAATATTTTTCTCAAGGTTTCAACAATTACAATCGTAAGGTCTAAAAACTAAAAACATAGCCTAGAAATGTTCTCTTCTTTATTTGTACCTCCTGGCAGGGGTTTACCATTCTATTCTAGAACTTCATCGCCTTCAAAAAAAAAAGTGATTTTTTCACCTTATATATTCTGTGTATTTTTCTTATCTTTTCTCATTTTTATAAATAGATGCAAAACATATACAAACAGTTTAATTGTCTGGACTCTGCCTTCAAAATAAAACTAGTTGCTCATGAGTACAATATATGTCACATTTAAATTAAAAAGTGTTTTATTATATAACTTATGTAAGAAATGTGATTGGGATTATATTTTATTAAAAACACTGATAGTGAATAAGTGTTTTGGGACCAATCTGAAAAACTAGTATTTAATATAGCTTAAATACAAACTAAAGAAATAAATAGTGATATTACTTTTTCACAATGCTAGATTGTTTATATGTTTGTAACAACATTTTGAAGCCATCTATGAAAATTAGTAATCTTTTGGTATTTTGCATCTATTTATTTTTACATAAATAAAAAACATTTCTATACTTGCTTTGTCCAAACTGCTAGTGACAATATCAGGTGACAATAATGCAAAAATCTATTCATGCATTAAAATTAGTTATTTACTTCACTGACTTATCTATGACTTACCCAAATTTGAAAACCACGAACTCATGCATAGAGTACATATTGTTCAAATGTGAAAGGAAACTTTACCTGCTCTTAAATGTCCAACTACATCCGCAAGGCTACCCTTCTTTACTTTGGTGATGAAGGCACCAAGGCGTCCTAAGTCAGTCATTTTTCCTCCAACAACCTGGATAATTATAAATTTATAAGTGCCCAAGACTAAAACATAAGATTTTAGTTTGAGGAATTAATCACATCAGTCTCTTATATGTATTGAGAATTGAATGTAGGGACATTAATGAAGTGAAACACATTTCTGATTAAAGAAGCTGGAAGCATAGTTTTAAAAAGAAAACATCATCTCATTATATTTAAGATGGCCATGTATCCTAAGGAAGCTTATGTACTGATTACTTATATTGACCTAACAACACAAAGGCGACAAGAATAGTGAATAACCCTACAAAACAAGTGCCAGTTCTTTCTCACTTACCATCAAACACAGGAAGGGTTTGACACTGTTTACATTAGGGTTCGTTTTTCTTTATCCTCTCAACTCATGCCCACCATGTGAATTATATTTCTAAATGCAGATAATGCCCCACTGGCATTTCTGATCTTGAACTCTTTTGTATGTTTAGTGGAATGTAGGTCTAAGACATAAAGACCAGGAATTCAAACCAACAACAGGCAACTTTGGGGAAGCAATTTACCACATTCAGAGAATAACAGCCCAAATTTATCTCTGTTACTGAACATGTGAATGAGCTCCTCACCTGAAATATGTATGTGATTCAATCTAACTCTCAAAGCCAGAGTTTTATTACTGAATATTTAACACTCTCACCTGGCTTTTCCACTTAGCTAAAAATAAATATATCAGAAAGTTTCTAAGTTTAATTTCTTCCAAAGCAGGGACTACCTGTGTATAATTTGAAGTTGGAAGGATATTCTCAAAGGTTGAGATTGATCCATAATTCATAGGGATGTGCCCATTAGGATAGGTGATGACAATTTCTTCATAACAAGAGAAATTAAGGGTAATAATAAAAAGGTGATACTATTAAATACATTAACTTAAAATTTTTTGTTGGTAATAGTCAATGGCTTGGAAGAAATCAAACTATCACACAACTATAAAACAATCTCTTGGTAAATAATTTTAAAGCCACAGCTTTGAATGTTTCTCTGTTTTCTAAAGGAAATAAAATCACGAGATTTAACACACATGCACAAACATAATAAAACAAAACGTATGCACCTATTTTTCCTACAATAAAATATAATCTTTTGTAATTTATTAATTTTTAATTTTCTCTGTTAAAGTCAATTAATATTTTAAAGGATACATTTTACTCTTTTGATATTACCATAAATTCTACTGCACTTACAAAACAATATCACTAATGGTGTTTTATGTTGCTTGTCAAGTATAATAAAATTATGCAGTCTGCATTATTTAACCTTAGGACCACACATTAAAACCTTTTTGCTATAAAAATTGTACTTGAACTTTATGTTCAGAGAAATATTCTTTAGTTTTCCTATAATCCATTGCAGTTTTCTAACATATTGTCATATTAACAAAGTATTTTTAAAATATTAACCTAGATAAAATACTAAATTTACCATAAAACATCACTATGTTAACAAGGCATTCACTAGAAGGACTTTATTTGGAGAAGAGAGGAAATATTTAAAAGTCATTGTCAGATGCTTTGTTGAATCCAGTCCATACTGTAATTCACCCTTTAAGAAACATTTTAAACCAGCATACTTACTTTCAGACCCAGTAATGCACCTGATTCTTTGGGCATAGTTGTTCTCTTGTTAAGAATAACACGTCCAATTAATCGGTCTCCCTCTTTAGATGGTTGCCACGTTACAGGATGCTATTAAAACATGAATAAAGTTAAAGAAAATTTGTTTTCTTTACTGTAGACAAAAAATTATTAGTTGTCACATAATGTGATTTCTTCAGTTAAAAGACACTGTAGAAGGAATTCTTAATTCTGGTGGGCTCTATCCTTGGATTGTGACAATTTTCATTTGCAGTGGACACTTATTACCTTAAATAGTTCTAAAAGTAGTCAGCAGCTAAGTACATCCTTAAAAATAGTTCGGAAATAAAATTAATTAAAACTTAAAACTATATCTGCTTATATAAAGAAACTGATTCTGTATTTTGAGTTGTATTGTGAATTTTGATATACTTAACCAAATAACATCTGATTTCTAGTCATCATTTAATAATCCCTTTTTATTAAAAATTTTTATAATTATTCAGTGATAACTTTTTTATTCAAAACTGTTCTGTCTTAAATGAAATCAATGTTTGCTCTCATAAAATGTATAATGGAGCAGAATAAGATTACTATCTATCACATATCCGCAAAGGACAATAAACAGCACACATTACCCTTAAATTCCAAACTCAATTCTCAGAAAACTTACCGAACTAATCGGTGATGTTTCCCGACTATGCCACGTGGCAGGATCCAACCAGTAATAATCCAAGTCACCTGCACAATAAAAAAAAGGGAAGTGTAATGCTTTAGAGTAGAGAATGCTTTAATCATTTTAAGTACAACTTCTTCAATCTATGAAAGTTATGAATATCATAATCTTGACTGTGTGTATCCCAGAAAGATAATCCTCAGTGCAAAGGCTGTAACCTGAATCCTTGGAATGAATGTGTTACAAAAGCACTTCAGACTATAGGAGAGCTTTCTTTAATTGTCATCATCAGGCTAGAAACACACACAAAAAGTATGGAAGGTACAGGGTTAATCCACTCCACTTCCCGTCCATACCAAGGCACAGCCTGCCACCTAGTGATGCTGGATGAAATTTTATTCACTGAATTGAGATAAGTATTAAAACTTAGTGTCTCCCATTCTGCTCTTCTGAACTATATCGTATCTTTCAAAATTATCCACTGGCCTCTATCCTCTTCCCTCATCAGCTAAAAACAAGACAAATACTTTTGGACATGGTGTCGAGTAAGTCAATATCAAGAATAACTTTTGGCAAAAGAGTACATACAAATGACAGACTATTCAATTTTATGAAAGCCATAAAAAGACCTTTACAATCCTTACTTTGTAAACATGAACTTATGAACCTTTATTTATTATTGTTTCAGCTTAAAAACAGAATGCTAAAGAAAACATCTGAGAGAAAAAAAAAGAAAAAGTACTGGAAAGCATCAGTTCTTTCAGTAATTTCAGTAATTGTATAGGAAGAAAGGACAGAGTGGGTAACCCATGTGAGAAAAGTGGTCTTTTACATCCCATACATGAGACTAAGTCACTTAAAATGTTTCTCCCTGTGGATCTTGAAAGAGAAAAATGTTAACAGAGTGAGGAAAGCATGCCATCTAACAATGAGATGTCTAGCTGGTTATTGGGGAAACGTTTGGCTGATATCTCTGAAGGTCCTAAGTAAAAACTTTTTATGTAAATGACACGCCTGGCAGATATAGGCACTATAAAAGAAATGTAACAGGAAACACATCAAATATGGAAGCATAAAAAATCCATACACTTCAGTTTCTCGGTGGCTGAGAAATATAATATCTTAGAAAGGTTGAGGGAGAATGTTATACTACTACAATAAATACAAAATGTTCTTCAAATATGTCATATAGGTAAAAGTAATTTGTTTTATAAAGGGTTGAATATTAAAAATTGCATTAGAAGAAACTATATTCTGTTAAAATTTACTCCACATGAGGTCTCTAACCCTCTCAAAATCATTCACTTTAAAATATATACACAACTTGGTGTTTATAATTTTAGAATTTTAATCTTCTACTGGACCACTTCGGTTAATGAAATAAGAAAATTTGTAAAAGGAAAGTTTTTTTTCTCCTTTATTTTTATTGGTTTTAAAGGTCAGATACTTATTTTTAAAGTTGCTGTCTTCAGTATCATAATACCAAAGTTTTATTTTCTCTTGAAAGAAAAAAGTATTTATAATGATAAAATTAAAATTAACTACAAACATTATTCAAAATCTTACTGCAATTTATAAAGCTTTCTCAATAAAATGTCATATACAGTGTAATAAGGTCTGATGACTTCTTAAGTGCTAATTCGTTTTGAAGTACTGTGACAAAAATAAAACAACTTAGATAAAATTAGTAATTTGAAAGCTGCTTTGATAAGTCTTTGAGGTTAAACAAAAACTGATGAAAATCCACCTTATTTAAAAGACTTCAAGAAAACAAAGTTTGTTGTATGCTTCAATAATATGACTTCAATGTTAAAACTTTGGGATCTTTCTCTGACTTATGGCCCAATTTCTCATGTAATGGTTCAACCCTGTTTTAACCCAATTTGTCCTAAGTATCTCTAGATTAACATATCTTGTGAATATTTGCTTATATGTAAATAACCAAAAGATGACTTTTCTGGTACATTTTGATAATGATATCGAGCACTCTTTACTATGAAAACATTGTTTTCAAGCAAAATTATTATATCATCTATAAGCTTTGTAGGATAATGATCGTGAATGAAGACTTTAATTTAATTGGTTTTAGATGGGACAGACATAGTTATTAGGTGATTTCCCTGTGCAGCCAGCAATAATCCGTATCTTATCCTGGCAGTGTAATATGGATGCTACAGATTTTGCAGCTTAAAATAAAACCATCCCCCCCAATTTTAGGCATAGATAGTATTGTCAATATATACTAAAAATATACAATAATATTTTTATATTTTAGTATACAATTATTCTTCCTTAACATTCTGAACAAATTCTAAAAGTTTTCTTATCACTAACTTCCATTATCACCCATTAAAATAAATTCCAAAACTTAAATATGTAGTTTTAAACTATATTTGTTTCTTCTTGCCATTTAATTACTAAACTTAAAGATATTATTGACATTTTAACTGCTCTAACTTGCCTTTGTAAGTCACATCTCCTCCGTATTAATGGAATAAGCAACACTAAATAAAACTTTCTCCTAAAATATTTGGACTCTAGCATATCATTAACAAAAAGCATTTTCCTGGATTACTTTTCTAATATGTGATGAAAGGTATTGATTTCAAGTGGCATGGCTACAAAATAATAAATTCACGGTACAAGGAATTAATACAAAAGCATTTTGGTTCTAATGTTCAATATAACTATAAAAGGATAAGTTTACTATTAATATTAACTTAGATCCAGGAAATGTCTGAGTCTATTGAAATGGTTCAAGTTCATAAATAGCCAAATTTAATGACGTGTTATAATTTTAAGCATTATTTTTGTGAATTCTTTAAAAATAGACTTTTATCCTACCCCCTGTGAAAAATAGGTTAAACAATATATTAGCACACAACTTTCATTGCACAAATAAAAGTGAGTTAAATGACACGTGAGCCTTCTGTAAAGAGAACTAGCTGTCCCTACACTCAAGTCATCATGATTAGAGTTTGTAACAATGCATAAACTTGCATCTTGATGATTTTAAATTTCATATCTTATAATATCTCATGTCAAAGCACAGCAGATTCCAATAAGACCAAAGTCAATTGAACAAAAACACATTCTAAGTAACATAAATGTATGACTGTGTGTGAGTATATGAAATCTGTACGGAGAAAACCATAAGTCTAATTTCATACATTACATATCTATTTAACAATTTTCATGAACCAAGTTACATTGAACTAAGTAGAATGTTCATCTAATGTGCAGGTAGTAAAGGAAAACTTATCTACACTAAAGCCTTGGTGTATTAGAAAATCTGGAATTCTTCTTTATCTCCAGTGTAATACACAGCATATTTTTAAAACATCGTTATAAGGAATGGTGATTAAGATGGAGCTCAAAATGATTACCCATAGTAACTCTCCACAATTTCAAATACATATCATAATTGTGCTGCCTGTCATCTTAAAAAATAAATAAATTGTTCTTCCTGTATAACACAGATTGTTGACATTAAAAAAAGTATAAAACTCAGACCAAAAATCAGAAGAATCCTCCTTCCCAGAGATTTCCTATATCTCTTAAAAGGTTTTCTTTTTTTTTTGCTTATCCTCCACAAAAGAATGTGTGTTGACACTAAATAAAGTTAAATAGCTACTAATCTACTTTATTATAGCACAGTACATAAACAAATTAAAATTCTGGACAAAAATATATTTATTAAATGTTTTATGCACTGCATACATAAAAACCAACTCAATTCTAAGAATGTGTTTGTAATTTGAGACAAATTAAAATGCAGAGTACCATGGTCAGCACACATGAGTTAATAAATATGGCTTTGGTTATAATGTGATAAAAACATACATTTTAATATTTCACAAGAACATACTTTTCATAGACAGTAATTAAAATCCAAGTTTAAGAACTGTGGTAAAATCTTAACTTCTCATTAATATAATGAAAATACCATTTTGAAATATTTTTCTCCTATTTTAGAAGACTATTTTAGGTACTTTTCTGTCTATAAAAGGTGTGTCCACTCCCATCCATAAGTTATATACAATAGTGGAGCTAACTTTGGAATAAATCAGCAATAATGTGCTATGTAGCGAAGTTCTAGAGGCCTAATTTCGCCTAAATTAAATTAGCTGCCAGGGATAAGAAACAATATTATTTAATAGGACTTACTTTCTAGGCAAAAAAATAAAATGGGAAAACATACTTGTTAAATTTAATCATTAATCTGTGAAATGTGAAAGCCTATGTGTAGTGATGCAGAATTACAAATGAATTACTGTCAGTCTAAGTTCCTAGTATATTAAAAATATTGGTCCTCAAATACTCTTTGGTGCGTTCATTCAAAATCCACATCAGTGTTCACCCATAATATGATGGTAGGGCCAGATGCATCTCCAACCACTGGTCTTCAGCAAGAATGCTTCAATAATTCTAAGAGACGTAAAGACCAATTTCTGGTTTGGGCCCAGGACACATACACAAAATTGTCATTCCTTGGAAGAATTACATTATCTCCAGCCCTCAGGGATTCATTAGAGTGGCAGTTCTCTAAATGCATGTTAGAAATTTCACTTTCAAAATTCCCCTTTGTTCACAATATGTTCTGTTTCTACCATAGAACCAACAATAACATTCTCTCTGTCTCTTAGATATATAAATTTGATGGTTCAAGTAAATGCATCAACTATTATTAATTAAATTAAAGAAGTATCAAAGATGTTTGTATTTAGAAATTATTTATGCGCAACAGAACCTGCAGAGTGAACTACATCTAGGGAGAGATCAAGTATTTGCTTTAGGGTCTGTGATGCCATCTTGAGTTTTATAAGTAGCTTATCTCTAAAAGAAGAATTTCATTAATATATTCAGTTGAGGTGGTACTTTCCTGATGATAAGTCCTTTTTGGTGAAGTTGAGAATTAACTTTTGGAATGCCAATCCTACCACCACAGAATTCTACAAAACAGTTGTATTTAACTCAGAATCAATATTTCTGGTTGTGCTCTGAGCTCAGTCATTAAAAAAAAAAAAAAAAGGAAGATAAGGCCTCAACTTGGAAAATAATAACTTATAATATATATAAAAATATATATTAAAAATATTTCCAGTAATAATACTGATAAGCTTTTCTGTCAATTTTAGTGGGATGTAAAAATTAAGAAAATATGCTTTTTCTGCCCCAGAGTTTACTTATTTGAAATTTTGAATAATCAGAGAACTACACTGTATATTAATTTCTCTGTTAACATTATTGTATCTTATCTGCTATTTATAATTATTTTTTTATAAAACATGAAAACTAGCTATTGTGTAAAAAAGAGCATTGTATTAGAAATTGGATACTTGTGATTCTAATCCTAACTCTGCCATTTTAGGTGAATTCTCTTGATAATAGCCCTTCACTTCTATAAACCTTATCCTCCTCTGTAAAATGGGGATAATGCCAATAGTTCACAAATATTTTATAAGGATTAAATGAGATTTGCTAGATTTGTAAATTACAAAGAACTTTAGAAGTAGATTTTAGAGTATAATTACATAGCTGTGATTACAAATATGAAATAATGGTGTTATTGTTGAATACCTATCATAACTAATATAGATAAAATCAGTAATCTTTATAAAATATGTATGCTTTGAAATGGGCTCAGAAAAATATTAAAGTCACTTTGTTTATAGAAATTATTAATTGGCTTGGTATAAGCCAGGTGCTCAAGAGTTCAGAATGAATATATTTTTTAAATTCCAATTGTTAAATGATGAGGAAATAACATATATAAAAACAGTAACATAAATCTTACTGTTAATTTCCACAAAACCAATGTAAGTCTAAGGGAATAAGAATATGGCTACTTTTATAGTCAAGCAATCTATACACTGAAATGTATACAGATTAACAACTAACCAAAAATATCTGAATAATTAATTTAATCAGCTTGTATCTGTAATCTAAAATTAAACATTTTATAATTTCTTCTTTATATAATATTTTTAAGTGGGAGAACAAAATACATGTGATATGTAAACCAAGTATTTCAAGCTGAATTTCTCCAAATCAGGAAACAAGTAGTCCATTTTGTGCCTTTATATATTTTCTTCTGATGAATACCCCTGAAAATGTTTCCTTGCAACCAGCTTATATTATACTTTTAAAATTATTTGGTATAGATATTAGCTATGGAATGCATTTTAATAATTAATATCCTAATGAGTTATAAATATTCTAACTTCCTCAGATTTCTTTCCTTTCCTCATATGTCTCTTATATTCCTAACAAAATAATCTAAATAATAACAAGATTGATGGTCTTAAAAAATAACAAGTTTAAATATGTACTAGGGTCACGTGGATGATGGGGCTTTGGGAAAAAAGAAAATTTCGGGACTTTACATTAAATAGGCTAAAAGACATTGAGAAATAAAAAGCTATTTGATATGGTAGATGTTAGTCATCAGTTTAATTTTTCCTAATTTTGAAAGGCATATAACTTAGATTTTTGAAAGTATATGAGGCTTTAGGTTTCAGAAACACTCCCAAAACACCATGTTGTGCAATGACCTCTTTACTCGTTAGCTCTGCAGTGAACTGATGCTACAGGACCCAGAAGTGGTTGTAAATGAAAGTTCCTGAAAGTTTCAAGCAATAACAACAACAACAAAAACAAAAACTACGCATACATACATAGATGCTAGCGCGCGCACACATACACACACACACACACACACACACTTTTGTGCCTTAGAATAACAAAATAAGGGTATTCATGGTCTTCTGAAAATCTAGACCAGACTGTACTAGTATTTGTTATCTGTATTAAATAAGAAAGTGTATCTGAAGAAAAGTCTAAGATGATTGATAGGGCAAAATGATTTCCACCAATAATAGTTTAGAGAGGAATAAATTTCATGTATAAATATGGTTTGAGGCCTCATGACTGAAAAATGTCTTCCCTAGAGTATAAATACAGAATAAGGAAGTACCCTGAATAGCAAATCACAAAATTAACCATCTTAGGGAAACTTTTCTGTTTCTTCTAACACAGTGACTCTTCATCATTAGGAATTTGGGAAGTGCTGCACACAGGAGGGAAATATTTTACTGCAACTTTCCAACTGACCAGGCTTCCACATTGACACTGAGTATTCCATTCACTTGGGAGAACAGGTTGTCACGTGCAAAGCCTCGGAATAACCAGCCAGGAAACCCTGTGGAAAAAATCGGGGTTTATTTGTTTTCATTGTTTGGGGACTGGATGTTACCCATAGGCTAAAGAAACTGTCGTGCTGGGCAAGTTCACAGCATATATTATAAGAAAGCACTCTAGATGTAAATCTATTCAATAAAGAAAAATGTTAGTTTTTATCCAGACCTCACATCCAGGCACTGCTAGCAAAATAAGATTAATGTGCAATAATAATTCTGAATGCCAAGTCAATTTCTACCTGCTTCTTCATCCAAAAATATAAAAAATAAAAATATGAAGATCAATACATTATCATGGTTTTAGTGATATAGGTAATAAGAATAAGAGTCAAATGATGATAAAGATGAATTTAAGGGTATATAGAACAAAATGGAAGTACTTATGAGGGATTGATACTGCTTAAGCTTTAAAATATATGATTAAGCTATAAAATATTAGAAAACAAATTTATGCTAGCAAACATTTGGGTAATATAAAGAGATGTTTTAAAACCAGAGTTCCATCAAAGCAAGTTACTGTAAATGTTGCTTATTTCCTTTCTTTTTGGTTTTGTTTTCTGTTTGTTTGCCTTTGTTTTTATTTTGGGTATGCAAACAAAAAAGTTATAGAAACATTAAAGGACTTTTTTAAAGTTGGAAATTCCTTGACTGGTAGTGGGAAATCACTAGGCACAGAAGTTTAGAAAAGATGTTTAGACCTCAACATGTTCTAGAGAAAAATGCTAAGTATCCGTACTCGTAAACCATCAAAATGAGAGCCATCAGAAACTAGGCTGCAAGGCCACTGGTCTAAACCTCCGCTGCAGTGCATAAGAGGTCAGGCAGTAGAAAAGCATGCCCCTTTAAATGTGCTCCAGTTCCCTTTGATGGAAGATGATTTAAGTAACAGAAAGCACAAAAAGCAATGAAG
This sequence comes from Myotis davidii, assembly GCF_000327345.1. Lineage (NCBI taxonomy): Eukaryota > Metazoa > Chordata > Mammalia > Chiroptera > Vespertilionidae > Myotis > Myotis davidii. The sequence continues at coordinate 637,014 of NW_006296625.1, read as the reverse complement.
GGGAAAACGTATTATTCACCAATGCAGATAGCATATATACTTCTTCTTATAAAGCCAACAAAGTTAAGGTAGCTCAAAGATTAACCTACTGACTCAAGAAAAGATGTCCAGAGTTCCTAAATATTTAAGGTTTGGATTAATCACTCTAAAATGATCTTTTCATGATAATAGTTTCAAAGTATCTTCATCTTACATTTTCATAACGAAACTAGTTCCATTAAAAAACCAGGGCATCTCACTGGCCTAGACTTAAAATGCTCAACATGATGCTGTGGGTTGGTCACAGGGGCTCTCTTAAGAATGGGCCTCTCCTCAGAAATGCATGGCAAACCCAATTAATGCCCAGTGTGTCTGCCTAACATTAGATCCATGACTCCACAATTACTTAGCCGTACTGAACTACTCCCAAGCTCACTTCAGAGGGTATATATTTTTTAGGACCATGTACTTCAATATTTTTTAAATATTTAATTTAAAGCAATACCTACAGAGGTCTTTGTGTGGGATATGCAGTAAATCTACTAAGACATTATAAAACTCTTAATTAATCCAGACCACCAGACAGCCATGCACCTGTACTTACACTGCATTTCCACGGAGTCCCTTTCTCCTCACTGCTCCCAATATTCCTTTTATATACTGTCCTTAGCATATCACTATATGGTGATGAAGTTACTCACATATAGAGCATGCTGCTGCTGCTATCTTCTCTGTGGAACTACACAGAAAAAAACTTCTTTCTGGTGTCATTAGCAGGAAAAATAAGTATGTACCTAAACGACTGGTTCTTATGTTATGGAAGCTGTAAATTTTGCAACTGACTGAACTCTTCTCAGAGCATATGTGCTAGAATGTTTATGGTTAAAACTGTAACCAAATTTTCTACCCTTGTTCTTTCTCATCAACTGTTTTACGTACTTTTAACTTATTTCAAATGGCTATATATTTACATTTGGTAGCTAGCTTATGTTGCTTTTAGTATTAAGGTAGATTATATAAGTGGGAATTAAAGTAAAATTAAATGTTTATACACAAAACATAATTTAATATATTTATTATAACCATTTTCATTAAAGTTTAGATTTTTTCATTCATCAATCTCAAAATATCTGTGAACAATGGGAAACAACTTAAAAATACAACTGATGTACATGTGTTAGTTTATCTATAGCTTAAACAGCAGAATTTAGTAAACACGTATTTTATTAGCCTATTTGTAAATCTTGCCAAAGAATGTAAAGTAAGTGAAAAAGGATTCTCATCTGGCAAAAACCAGTATCACAAATCTGAGGTCCATGACTCTACACCTTCAAAAACCCAGTAGACTTTCACTCATAATTTTACAATTATAATCCTAAGAGTCTGTCTGTTATTCAGTCCCATAGGACCAGTGAAGATGCACATTGCTAAACGCAAAGGAACTGGTACAGACAAGCACATTGACAGCAATAAGAATTCACAAGAATGGGCACATGATAATTAAAAACAAAACAAACAAATCAAAGAAATGGGTTAAGGCTCTAACCATTTTCATTAAAGTTTAGAATGAGTATACTATTAACACTGTGATACTATGAGTATAGTATAACTGTACTAACAGGCAGCATAATAACTGATGTTAAAACAATAGCCATTAGACAACAACTAAAACAATTATTGTATGAAACATGAACTTTTATGAAAGTAGGATGCAATATCTTTTCCAGACCTCCTGATGAAAAACAAACAAACAAAAAAGAATAATAT
>NW_006296625.1:571677-634573 GCF_000327345.1 Myotis davidii | reverse complement strand
ATATATATATAATACATATATATATTATATATATATATAAATTTGAAATCAAAATAAAGGCTTAAGGCTTATCTCTATTTTAAGATGCAGGAGTCAGTCAATAATATCTATTACACTCATTTTCTTCCTATCTGGCAAAACTTTAAGTAAGATTTACTTTTAGGTATAAATGCTTATTATTCATGTTTAAAATATATCTTTAAAAAACTTGGATTCAAATAATTGTTACAACTATATTCTAATGGCTAAATATTAATTTTTCAAATGAGAAACTCTATATTACTCTAGCCTGGCTATTTTGCTTTAAAAAAAAAAAAAACTTGAAAGGGATAAAAAGCAGCCCTGGCCAGTATACTCAGTGGTTGGAGCATGGTCCTGTACATCAGGGAGTCACTGGTCCCATTCCCAGTCAAGGGCAGGTACTTGGGTTGCAGGTTCGTTCCCAGCCTGGAGTCAAGTCAGGGTGCTTGAGGGAGGTTGACCAGTCTCAAACAAACAAACAAAAAAGAATAATATACAATTCTGATGAGAAATATTTTAATTAAAATAATGAAAATAAAATAAATAACAACAGCCTGGCTGGCAATTGTTTAGCATATTGGAAAAACTCTGTTACCTAGAATGAAGGATTTAAAGCTAAGATTTTATAATTCCAAAATTAAATCATTACTCATCAATGTAAAATAAATAGAAACGTGGACCAGTTTATCAAATAGTGCTTTAGATTTACAGTGTTATTAAAATCAAGGATTCAATGCACCATAAATATTCTTATTTTCTCCCTTTGAATGTTATATTTTTTGATATTTTGTGAATGTAATACCAAAAATGGAATAGAGGGTTAATTGCTCCTTGAATAATGTCCTACACACACAGTGGCTAAATTGTTTTCTAAAGATACTTACTAAAATTAATGTCTCTTAAGTAAGAGTAAAACAAAGTGAACAAAACTATCATTTCTGGAGGATTGGTTATGAAACTGAATTACACTGTGAAATTAACAGATATTTGATGAAAAAAATAAAACTGAATATTGTTAGCATTGATATCTAACATTTTCAGTGACATTAAAACTGAAATTTGAAATTAGTCTTTGAACAATTTGTTAACAATATCAAATTGAATGCTACTTCAATAACATTAAGAATAATAATTTTTCCTGTGTTCTCTAATGTAAATTTTATAAATTGATACCAAATCTTTCTAATTAAGATAGAGTGATGTCACTCACAAAGACAGTAAATATCATTAAGTAATTTCTCCCAATAAATATGAGCACATTTAAGATTGACAGAATAAGTCCAATGATCTTAACAATATAAGATCATATACTGTACATGATTTCCAATTTAACCAACCCAAATTTTAGCTAAAATGGCCTACTGACCACAGCAAGAATGAGCTGGAGAAATGGATGGACCCATGAGAAATACTAAATTATAACAGTGATTATAATAGTTCCAACATTAAGAAAAAAAATTTACCTTAAACTTTCCCAAAATATAAAGATATATATCCCCAAATATAAAGATATATATATATAATACATATATATATTATATATATATATAAATTTGAAATCAAAATAAAGGCTTCTCACATGCAATATACAATTAAGGAAAAAAATTAGACAATAAAGCAAAAAAAGCTCTAAGCATTGAGAGATAAAAGTGCAAAAAAAGAGTATGCAGTTTCAAAAAGTATCTTATTTCAGGGAAGTAGAGCAGCAATGTCCAACAGAATTTTCTATGATGATGGAAGTGATTCTGTGTGTTCTATACAATGTAAAAAAAAGAACAGAATTAAGAACATTGAAAGGAGACATCTTGCAGGTCTTTATAATTTCACTTATCAAGAATTTATATAATTTTATTTGTTTTCTAAAGTGATGCACTAATAGTTTTAATTTGCTTTATCACACACACACACACACACACACACACACACCACACACACACGCACACTGGATCTTTGGGCCTACTAGCTACAATCTTCGTTCACTGTGAGTATTTTAGATCAAATACCCAGATGTGCAGTTAGTTCACAGGCATTAAAACTATACCCATTGCAATTCAGCTTCAACCAATACAACCAGTCCGGGCAAATGTGGCGACTAAAGAGAGTCTGTTCAAAGATTCTGGATGTCAAACGCAAAAGGGACAACCTTCAAGCAAAATCACCAAAAACAGATCCTTCTCCTCATTATAATCCATGAATTTCTCACCAATATTTTAAGGTGATTAAACAGATAATTAGGAATTCTAATTCCATACTCAATTTTTCCATCACTTTTACGTCTTCATGTAATAGTTCTGATGATGACAGTAAAATCTCACAGACTAAAGCAAACCTTACATGAAGACCTCTATAACTAAATGTCTGATCTAGAACAAGACTAGCACATGAAGTCAGGAAATCACTACATAGTATTATTTGTCAAAGAAGTCTTTTGTCAGAGAATAAGAAAACTAGTCTGTCTGGCATTCTGAACAGAAACAAGCCCTAGCCAGCCCTTCAGGTACAGATGAAATAATGTTGGTCCACACAAAGCACAGTCCCCTGTTCATCTGAATGAAAGCTCTCTATGTTGTATTTGAACTTTCAGTCATCCCTAACCCCTTTACTTACATCAGTATATTTAATCATTTATTTATATTTTTGGATAGTTAAGCCTGGGGTGGATTTTTTCACTGTGTTGTGGAATAGCATAGCCCAGGAGAATATCAAATGGTAATTAATTATTTTTTTAAGCAAGAGAGTTTTGAAGCAGGTCTAGGGTTTATCTATTATTCATAGAAGAAAAAATGACTTACCTTCATGCAGGCAAGACTTTTTCTACCACTGAATATCATGTAATTTGTTTTTGTAATACTTTTAATATATTTTTATTGATTTCAGAGAGGAAGGGAGAGGGTGAGAGAGATAGAAACATCAATGATGCGAAATAATCACTGATAGGCTGCCTCCTGCACGGCCCCCACTGGGGATCAAGCCCACAACCCAGGCCTGCGTCCATGACCGGAATCGAACCCCAGACTCTTCTGTCTACAGGCTGACTCTCTGTCCACTGAGCCAAACCAGCTAGGGCTGTTTTTGTAATCTTTAAGGCAAGGTTTTAACCTGTGTTATGTGACCCCTTTTATATGGTGCATAGAATTAAGGGATACATATACCCTTTAAAATTGTACATAAAATTTTGTGTGCATAACTGTTTCTCTGTGGAGAGCCCATTGCTTCCTTTATTTCTCTGAGGGTCCCATGATCTCTCAAAATTAAGAACAAATGGCTGAAGAGCTGGGGTGAAGGAGTGACTCAGACCAGCACATTGCTATCTTGCCTTGGTGGGTTACCTTTAGCTCCCAGAGTTATTCTATCTTGCAGGTCCTCATCCTAGCAGTATACTTTCATTAAGACCCCGATTTAAGCTAGGAAATCAGGAAACTATGCTCAGACAAAATGAGCTTTGTGATTACATACAGAGGGCAAGGGAATTCACTTGCCCTCTGTATATAAAAAAGCACTTTTGTGAATTATCAAGAGTCTAATTAATCATAATTTTAAAAAGCCTTTAGTATCAATAGGCAAGAGAACTTACTACATATACAGATGGGCCAATATTTCTTCCCTGATGAGTGCTTTAAACAATTTCAAAGACATTTACTAATAAGAAAAATATTAAAAAAAATAGTAACAGATTTCATATAATCTAAATAAATCATTAGAAAACATAATCTTGGAATAAAATTTTAAAGTGGCTAAAAAATTGTTCCAATTTTTACTACCAAGATTCAAGGCCTAAGCATTCTCTTAAAAGAGAAAAAATAATAAAAAAAATAAAACAAAAGAATAAAAACCAAACAAAAACAACTGCAAGGCTAGCAGTTTCTTTTTATAAAAAGAAAAAAAAAATCTAAAAATCTTCAAAAGCTATGAATAAGTCTAAAATATTTCACAGATGTTATACAATTAAAAACTTGTTTGTTAGAACCCATCTATTACAATCACTATGGACCCTTTTCTGAAGTCAGCTTTGAAATTTGTTCAATATTTACAGTTTACCAAATTAAGAATTGATTTCCCAGGTCTTTAAAACTCATACAACTTATATAAAACCTTCTTTGAAAACAATGAATTTAAATTAACTAGACAGTCAAAAAATTTGGTTGCATTTCTACAAAGAACTGACCAATTCATTATATGATTGTGACAATTACCTTCTTAAAGATAAAAGTTGGCCTACTTAAAGCAGACTAAGTAAAAATCTAAACCCATTTCACTAGCCTACAATTCTCAGGCATGAAAATAAGTATCATAAAAGTCTTCTTATTAATATTATTATAATATAATTACTAATTCTTTCATTGATTTATCTACTTTATAATTTCACATGCTTATTCCTAATCTTGCTGGCTTTAGAAAATTGGGAAGAACAGAAAGTGCCTCTGGATTACTTGGAGAAAAATAGGGAAGAATACATACTTGCTGGTCACTGGGATTAATTTTGTCTTTGTTTTTCACATGACTTCATCATTTCTCTAACAGAACTCTTCTCAGGAACAGTCACCGGACATGCTTCATAAGGAAAATACCTCGTTCTCCTGAGGAGCTTCCCAACCACGCACTAAAACTACAGCACCACATAAAATCAGAAAGTTGGAAGAGACTTGAGCAGACTACCTCTCTTACAATGGAGAATCAGTTTGCTAATAAAGTTATTGCCCTCAAACCTCTTTGTGTGAAGATGACTAATCTGACTTGTTCCTTCGAGCTAGAGAGAGAAATCGATCCTTGCTTTTCTTTCATCTCTCATGTGCAACTGTGTGGGAGCATGAGCCATCACTGCCTCAGCCTTCCTCTCATCATGAGGTGTGTCTATCATTGAAAAGACCCAGTCAGTATGACAGTGAACACAAGATTCATAATTCTTTTCAACTAGCAAAGACTAGCCACTCTGCAAGCACATGGCTCAATTTACATTAAATACTTCTATTCTCCCAAAGAACACATTTAATTAAACAAAGAACTTGTATGCATATATGCATAACCCATAGACACAGACAATGGGGTGGTGAAGGCCTGCGGCAGGGCGTGGGGGCGGGGATGGGCTAGAAGGGGTCAATCGGGGGAGAAGGAGGCATATGCAATACTGTCAACAATAAAGATTTAATTAAAAAAAAAATAAAAAAAGTCCAGACTCATGAATCAGGAGCAATCTGATTCAGACTTTTTAGAGTGAGAGGTGGTTGACTGCGTTTCTTCTAGTTGCCTCTGATCTTTTGGATTTTAAGCTTGCCCTTAGCAGAAAGTGGACCTCTTGAAAGTCATTTGCTGAGAAGAGCAGCCAGGAGCTTCCCCCAGATGCCCTCAGCAGCACGCGCTGTACCTGAGAGGCAGCGAGAGGCAGAGAGGGTGCTCACGTCCCTGGCAGGCTTCCAGAGGGCCCAGCAGCTCTGCATCCAGGACCTTATCTGGCTGCAGCAAAACACATGATGCCTCCTTCGCCTCCCAAGGAGTCTGACAGCAGGTGCCCTCAAGACACCTCAAACTTGCTCAATGCCTACTTGGCAAAATAGTTATAGCAGAGCCAAGAGATGTGCTGGTTTAATTTAAAAGAGCCATAATCTCCTTTCCAAAAAAAAAGCCTCAGTTGCTAAAACACTGCAAAGGAAGAAAAAAAACTAAAAGATTTCTATGTCTCTCTTTTATTAATAACTGCATACCTTTACAAACTGAATAATACTGTCTTTTTGCTACACAGAAATGACCGTCAGATGATCTTGAGCATCTGAAAAATGCCGTGCCATTCCCACAGAGAATAACATTAGAGTCTTTTCCCAACTGGCAGAATGGAAACAAGGGCCAGAAAGGGTTAGTTCCTCTGTTGCCCAAGGTCACACACCCGACTCTGACCCAAAAGACTGTTTCCCTTTCCTTCTTTCTGTCTGGGCTCTGTCTTCCCCTTATCTGAACAGTTTTCCCTTTAGTCCAAAGCTTAGCATCACACAAAAACACAGGAATTCCCAGGACATGCTCTGAAATAACTGTCGACTAGGAGAAACAAGGCCTTGAAGCTTTTGTTTAAATACTTCAAAACAACAATCTACATATAAACTGATATCTTTATATTTTTAAGAAGACTAAGCTAGGAAGCTTCTAATATTAATGACATCACTAAACAGGGAAAACAACTTTCTTTGATCAATCACAAAAGGAAAATATGTATTTCTGAATTAACCGTGTAATATACATACATCAAAGTAAGGGTTAAATACTAAGTTATAGATGAATGTACGCTCCAGATATTCATTTAAGACATGAAACATAACAATAACTTCATGTAATGCAACTAGAAGCTCACCATGTATTCTAAAATGATTTTATATTTGTGTAATTTCCATGTTCAAAGTAAAATAGTTCTTATTCTCTCTACTGATAGAATCCACTGAAGCATTTTAATATCTTACTCTTTGGATAATTAAACAATATATTGCATTAATTTTACATTTATGCATAAGGTTAATATTATGGCTTAGTTTACCTGTTCCTGGGAGCAACGTATGAAGTAGTAGGAACTGCAGAAACCAGCAAACATAACAGCAGCATCAGAGTGGTTAAATAAATGCTACTGGCATCAAATCACTAAATTCTAGCTAGCAATGGCAGCAAATCCACAACACTCTTAGAAATCCACCAAAACGCAAAAATAATTTCAAAAACAAAAATAAAAATCCTGTAGTCCTTGCATTCTAAATCAAAACAAACAAACAAAAAAGTCTGCAGTATCCAACATTATACAACAGTGACACTAAACAAGGCCGTAAGTGCTGCTGTCATCAAAACGGATCTCTGCAGTGTACAGATGCTCATTGATTACCGCACTAATCTATATGCTCTGTGCTGTCCTAAGAGGTTCCCACTGTAGCAAACACCAAAGCTCTGGCGGGTCCATAATTAACCATTTCCTGACACAAAGCACTTTCCTATAGGCAGAGACACACAAAACGCTGGGGTCCCTTAAAGCTAGCACAGGAGAAAAGACTCAGGCAGAGGCTTGAAGAGTTCCTCTTATTTCCTCCCCAGTGACAATGCACTGAGATACCCGTGGGCTAAGATGACAAAGTCAAGCAGACCCCTGCTGGCTTGTGGCCCACAGAAAACTCACCTGGAATGATTTGGTCCCATTATCAATCACTGGCAATGATGCTGTCAAGCCCCGCGTAAGAGATCATTTCCTCTGCAGCTTCCCTATCTGAGAGATCTTAGCCCAATGACAACAACTGCACCAGGAAGCTTCGACTAAGAGTAGAGGAGTGACTGTTGGGAACAAGGACGAAAGTGCTTGTTCAGGCTCTTCCGGGATGGCCAGCCTCCTGCTATTAGTAGCTCATCGCCAGAGGGCCAAATGGGAGATGGTCATATTTCCAATATTTTTGAAGATGCAGGTCTTCTGATGATTGTAGAGTCATAATTCATAGTCTAATATTTTTTTCACTGCAATATAGAATCATTACCCTCTCATTAAGTCACTACATTTACTTTATTTACTCCATATCATGAATTACACAGAACAACAGCAACAACAACAAAATTAGTTGATTTTTAAATGATATCATTCCCCCAATTTAATCTTTATATAATCCTGTTTCCAGAAACAACAATGAACAATGATATACTTCTCTAATCCACTGGGGAATGTTATTAAAAAGTAGAGGCAAACTGCTATTAGTTTGCTTTAGAAAATGAAATGACCAAGTAATAATAGCCAGAATAAAAAACAATCTTTCATTTACTTAAACTAAATGCTCTATGTTTACCTAAGTCATATATACTTACAAAAATAACTATCTGGCAAGGAAAAAATACTGAAACATGGATCATCTCATCATCACCGAATCCACTGCAAAATAGCCACAAATTGAATAATTTTTCCCTCTCCAGAGCAAGTTTTTCTCTCTATTTGGAATCTTTATGTCTTCTTTTCCCCAAACTTGCAAGTATACTTTAAAGTATCTTGAGTTAAAATTGGTCAAATTGTTGACGCAGATGTAGAAAGGGATATAGAAAGGGAAGTAAACATTAACTGAATCACTGTTATGTGCCAAATATTGTGCTGTGTTAATTTCATTTAACTCATTTATTTCTCACAAGCATATGACAAAATCAGTATTACTTGTCCCATGTTACAGATAGGGCTCAAGGTCACATGGTTTATAAGTAGCAGACATGGGATTTGGACTTGACTTTGATTTAAAAGCCCACGTAGGAGCTTTTCACTACACCATGGTAAGTAGGAGCTACTGTCATTATTTTGGTAGATTGTGCAAAGTTGTGACAGTTTTTGTTAAAGTGCTAGTGGCTTGGTGTAAAAAAACTATAATAATGCAGAAGGGGCTCATGATCTTCTACCCTGACTTTGCATATTTGGAGCCAATGAGGGTTCTCCAGGCCACTTTACGGGGCTGAAGTCTTATTCTTGCTGAAGTGAAGTTTCTTTACGACTATGGCTCTGGCATAAGACATACTAATGCCATGGTCTGCAGACAGAGCTGCTGGCCCAGCAAGAGTACTGAAGAGTAATGATGAAAGGAGAGTCAAAACTCTCAACAACCAATTTCCCCAAACGGGTGCCCTGCAATTTAATTTGATTGAAATTTAAGAATCTATGGATCTTATAAGCCTATGGAGGCTGTGACAACTGAATTAAAACAGTTTAGTATGCTGTGGGTGGCTAACATTGTGCCTGATTTGGAGATACCTCCTTTTTGTATGACTTTCCCCACCCCCCCATTTCTCTTTTCTCCTTTATCACCTGAAAGGTCTTATTTCAAATTATAAGATCATTTAGTATGCTATTAATATAATATGTATCCCCAATTTCATCTCATGAATTTATGTTAATTTGGTATATTTATCTTGAGTTCCCTAAAATGCCTGCATATGAGGCAACTTGTCAAATGGTAACAAACTATATTTCTAACAGAAGGCACTTAATAAACCAAATAAGGTCTCTGATATGGTATTCACATTTCATAATTATAAAATCAAAACAGAGATTCCATATTAGAAGGAGCTAATGTTAATCTTACTTTAATATATCCTATCATTCATTTCTGGGTCCCAAATACTCTGAGATCCCATGCATAGTAATAAGTGCCATTTACTGAGGTCACTGTCCACAGATCAAGCAGGGGGGAAAATCCTTCTATTTCATCTATTAATTCATAAGTGTATATTAACAATATTTACTTATTTAAAACATTCCTAGCATTCTGTCCATTTTGAGTCACATGGATCTCTCCTTGGAGTTATATATTTCACAGTCTCCCATTCAGCCGTGATTTCACAGTCACTTCAAAGACCAGCAGACTGATTTCCCTTGGGAGAGAACATGTAAAACCTAACATCCATTGCAATTTGGAGCTTGCTTCACGTATATCATTTGACCTTGAGGTATTATGGTCTAAATCAAGGCCTGTTTGTAAAAGGTTTCAGCTCTTTCCCAAGAACCCAGGATCCATTATTTTGAAAAAGCGATACAAACTTCCTATTTTGGGACTGATTTTCCACTAATGATGATTCCAATTTGTCACTCCTATCTCTCTCATACATTGACTATAAATGAAACTCATGCACAATTCAGCCACTTGCTACTGTTTTTCCTTATTTTCAGAGAACACAAACATTCTAATCTTTAAATCTTTTGTTACTGGGCTATTACACAAGAAAATACATCATAAAATCTTATAATCTTATGGCAAATCTAATAATATCTCTCAGGGAAAAAGACTGCAGATAAAGTTGGTAGCCGGGAACTTTGTTGAGAAAATGGGACAAAATCACTCCACACCTGACACACACAGAATGGGAACACTTGCACTGGAAAAATAGATACAGAGGGAGTGTTAAATATAGATTTGTGTCCAACTGGAAAAAAATAGGATTCTCATGCCCCAATCTCATTGTCTGTTGCTTACCAGCACCTGCTCGTCGGGCCTGGATTGTTTCCTCTTCGGAATCAATAGACCTCACTTCTCCCCACCCTCCTGAAGAGACAGGTATCCCAGCTGCACCCATGACAGCAATCTTGTGGAGAAATCCAGTCTGTGGATTTTTCAGCCTTGCTTTCAAACAAACTCTAGATCTTAACTAAAAAGATTGCAAAGTGCCGCCTCCACCATCACAACAGTCATAACCCGTGGGTTAGGAGCAGCAGAAAATGAACACGGAAAGAAAATGTTGGTGTAAGCATAAGAAAGTCTCTTTGCATGACTGACTCAGGTCATTGCAGGCGCTGGGCAGTTATGCAAAGGATTGCTTGGATAAAACACCTTACACAAGCCGCGCTGGGCCTGGTGGTGTGGAGACTGGTAGCATTTACGGAGGAGAAGCATATTGGCATCTCTGTTGGGTTTTCACTAGATCCACAGGGTTCAGGAAATAAGCTCCCTGCCAGATGACACTACGCTCCTAGCCATTCCTTTTGTGTATGTATCCCCCAAATTACTCTAACCAGTGTCCTTTCTCCTGCTGTGAGCTTATCTGTGGAGAGGGCTAAATAAAGGATTGTTATGACAACAGAATGGCCATTAGCCAATAGGATGATTTCTTAAAACATAACTTTTCTGCTTTTGTTCAGTACTATTAAAATCAACTAAATGAGAGTTTCTTACTATTCTGTCTTTCATTTGTGAAGAAAAATGTTTTGCTTCTTCCTGAAGAAAAATTTGAAATTTAGGCTATGTTTGTAAATATTCTATATTCTTTATACAGAAACCTTTAAAGGAAGATTCCCTCTTCCTATTGCTATATTTTACTAGCAAAGACAAATATATATTTGGCTCTAGAATTTTTTCCTACAGTAGTAAAACATTGCCAGACTATGAAGAGCTATGCCTTGCTTTGAAATTTTAAATGAAAAGGAATTATATATTTCCTCTAGCATACTCTCTTTTGATTAAAACAAACAGGTACACGCAATTTTAACTTAAGTATATTATTCTGCAGCTAATCATTACTTTTTTTGGATTTTAATACAGAGGATATAGTAAATAGTAAAACAAATAATGTATGTGCATATATTCCACACTTCCCAAAGCATAATCATAATGCTCAAAACAACCCTGAGAGGGGCCAAGACAGGTAGCCTTATAAGAGAATAAACCATGGCCCAGCTGGTTTGCTCCGTGGTTAGAGCTTCAGCCCTCAGACCAAAGGGTCCAGGTTCAATTCCCAGGCAAGGGCTTGTACCTGGGTTGCAGGAGGCAAACCAATCGACGGGTCTCTCTCACACTGATGATTCTTTCTCTTTCTCTCTCACCCTTTCGTCCCTTCCACTCACTCTAAAAATCAATGGAAAAATATATTCTCTGGTGAGGAGTCACCCTCTCCCTCCAAAAAAGAGAATCAACCATTTATAGAAATGGTCATGGAGTATATACCAAGATTGCCATGTCCTGGAAACTAAATTCCTAATTTGCCAATCTAAGGCTTCCACTTCACCAAACTATTATTTTCAAATTAAATTCCAGTACTAATATGACAGCCAGAAAGTAGAGATGAAACTCATTACAACCAAATGCCAACAGTGTTAATGTTGGAATTTTAATCACATACAATAGCCTGGAAATTAGTTTTATTTCTTCATAGTCCTAGTAATCGGTGCAAAAAGTCTGATTTTAAATCACAAATCTCTTACAAGTGCACTTTGAAGTAATGATCAATACTGTATTGAATTTCTAAGTTCCATATAATATCAGCCTATTAAGGAAAGAGCACTGAAATACTGTACAGTGAATGCATATATTGTTTTCCAATTCTATCCAAGAACTTTCAAAAGTAGAAAAAAATCACTGGCGTGGCTTAGTGATTGAGCGCCGACCTATGAACCAGGAGGTAATGGTTCAATTCCCAGTCAGGGCACATCCTGGATGGTGTGTGCAGGAGGCAGCTAATCAATGATACTCCCTTATCACTGATGTTTCTATCTCTCCCTCCCTCTACCTTCCTCTCTGAAATCAATTTTTAAAAGGTAGAAAAATTTCTCTACTCATCTATCGCTGACTCGTCTATGTAATTTCGTCTGCTGCTCACAGTCATGTTTTAGAAAACAAGGTACACTCCACATAAACAAACACACTGAGTAATTTCAAGTAATGACGATGTCTACATTTTAAACTCCTGACGGGATGTAAATAAAGCATCGGATTCTCTATGGGGCTACAGACTAAAGACTGTTCAGGTGGAAATAACACACTGCTACTGTATTACCAGGGTTATCTGCTTTGTGAGGCATGCCATTTCGTACTGATGCATTGGCACTGAAGAATGAAGGGCAGAACTCTGGGCAGAAGAAGATAAACATATTGTCTTTCAGTCTCTATGTGTGTAAATCCTATATCTTCTTAGTGAAATCAACACTCTTAATATTTACAACCAGTAGTAGAATACGCTATTTGTGAATGCTTACGGAAGAAACATAAGTCCAGGGTCAATGCACCTCTTCTGAGACGCTTTCATGGACTGAACCCAATCCACACAGATCTCTTCATTGCTTTTCATTTCCCTTTTCGGCTCTTAAAAGGAGAGTTATACAATGGACTTTAGTCTTTTACTTCTTGGGAGTTTCATTGATCCCTGCGTTCATGCATTCATAATTTCTTCTACCAAAAATTATGAAAACTGAATATACTAAGCATTAAAGTAAAAGAAGAAAAAGCTATACCAGGTCTCTGCCTTGAAGTTCAAATGCCATTATTATGCCCATATTACAGACGAGGGAACAGGCTTAGATATGATATGTGACATATCTAGTCAGTGGCAGAATGAAATTTGAATGAGGATCTAATAAAAGGTCAAAGCTAATCTTGTTTTAGATCCTAACATCCTAAGTTTGGGAACTAACTTTTATTTAATATTAGGTACAACACAGTGTTACTGGTTCATGACTGTGGTAAATGAATCTACACCAAGTAAAATGCACAGGATACAAGAGAATGAGGTCCTTCATGAGACTAGCTTCGCTCTGTCATGACTTGACCTCAGAATATCAGTTTATTACAATGATAAAGCATCGCGAGAGTCATAGCCTTATACACAGACATCAGTTCCTATAACCTGCCTCTCACAAGGGCAAAACTGCCTCTCATGGCCCTGATTGTTTAACAACACAACCCCACACACATTACAAGTCTCGATTCAACCAGACACATTACTGAAGTATCACTTATCATACTTAGGACTCTGGTCTTTTCATTTCATTTTAGGCACTTGGAGATCTCTCTCAACTATCACAAACAGATTTTTTATGCCATAAATATAAGAATACAGAAATTTATTGCCATGTGGTATTCCTTTAATCACTGTCTTGTAATAAAAAAAAATTGAGCTGGCTTCAAATTTTTATGTTATAAACACTATTATAATAATAAATATTTGCTCCATCAATCATAAGTGTTTATTATGCCAAGGTACTCTATGAGAGGGAATCATGTTTCATGGACTAAACACAGATCAGTAAGTTAGAGGTAAGGATTCTGGTTATTCTTAAATCTGACAACATACTCATCAATGGCTACAAACAATTTCTTATGTGGTTTCAATTCCAAACATCTGGATTGAGTTTAAGTAATTCCAATCACTACCCCAACTCCAATACTCATTGAAAAATATAAGGTCTTCGATGACGATTCTTAATTTACTTCACGGTTTCACAAAGGTTTTATTCTCTAACCTAACAAACTCATGGTTTTCCAAAGAAACAGTTCTCTGCAGCCCTGAAACCTAATTTAGAGTTTGGGAAGAATATACCAATTACATGTCCAGCTCTTTCCTTTCTGATCCCTCATCTCTCAGTTCTCCCAAAATTGTTTTTTTCCCCACTGTTATTGTTGTTGCTTTATTTCTTTTTTAAATGGCAATTCTTCATTGTATATCACACTATATTTTCTTCTGTGGGTAATTAAAATTTTTCTTTCATTAAAATACAGACAATTATCTAGTGGTAGTAATATTGTGGTTTCCTTTTTATAGTTCAAAGAATTAATTAATGTCAAATTACTGAAAAATAATCAAAGTAACAGAATTCTGAGAATAGAAGTTTTGTAAGCTATAATCACAAAAGAAACAAAGTCAGTCATTTCCTATCATCCAATCTATTCACTGATGTACCAAAATTTAGAAGAGAGGAAAAATTTCCCTTTCTCAGGCTCAATTATCTTCAACCATACTTTTTGGATAGATCTTTTCTCTATATTTAAATATATAATTTATTATTTCTTTTTTGTAATTAGTTCTACAATTTAAAAAAAAAAACAACTCCCAACGGTGTACAAATTAATCTAAGAACTATATTTGTAGGTATATAGCTGTAAATTCTCACTTTACTAAGTATAAAACAGGATATAAATGCAGGACCATGTCTCCAATTAAACTCACCATCAATTTCCTTCAGAAAAAAAAAAAAGACACAAACATGCAAACAAACCAAAGTGTCCGGTAACAGAGGAGTGGATAAAGATGTGGTACAATGGAATGAAAGGATGAAAGCACCATTTACAAAAACATGGATGGACCTTGATACTATTATGCTAAGTGAAATAAGACAGTCAGAAAAAGCTAAGAATCATTATTTCACTTATGCATGGGATATAAAACTAAAACTCATGAGCACAAACAAGAGTGTGGTGGTTGTCACAAGTAAGGGGGTGGGGGAAAGAAGGGGGTCTTACTATATGGTGACAGGAGAAGATTTGACTTTGGGTGGTGGGCACACGGTGCAATATACAGATCTTATAACATAGAAATCCACACCTGAAACCTCTATGTACATGTTGACCACTGTCACCCCAATAAGTTTAATAATAAAAAAGAGAATTATATAGATCCAGGAAAACAATGGGGGAGGAGGCAAAATTTGGTATTAGTTTTAAACCATGGCTGGAGATAGGAGAACATTTAAAGGGGTGGAACAGCAAATGTTAAATAATTGAGATGGGAAAGTATGTAGTATGCAGGAAGGGCAGGGTTTACATACTAATTCGTCAAGAAGAGCAAAGTGTTAAGAGAAGGTGAATCTGTGAATATTATAAACTGGAGCTACCCTATGGGGACTGAAGGACTTGTTGCAGTTTTCGATTTAATTTTCTATGAAATGACCTAATCTGTAAGACTTTTCCCACTAACCCAACTGGAATGACCAAATGTTAGGACAGTAATAATTAGTTACATTTGTGTAATACTCTAGATGCTGAGAATTACTTTCCCATTGATTGCTTCAATGTAGGCATAATTTCCCTTTTTGTTCCATTTATTTGTAAAGTCATTCTTCTGTTCCTCAATCCCTCCCTCATTTGGGGCTCCCCAAGAACCACAGTCATCTGCCAAATTCACACCTGTCAGTCAGACCAAAAATTAATTCAAAATATCTGGGATGAAATTCTAAAATATACTTGGATATATATAACTCTTTAGTCTGTCCCCAAAAGAAAAGTTGAGTCATTTGGATCATAAGTTGAATCATTTTGGATGATTTTCCCTGTCAAGAATTCCCCCAGGTAAATGAGCAAGATTTTTATGGGAAGCTCAGATGATTATGCAAAATAAAAAATACTCATGGGAGAAGCAACACTTCATAATTTACAAAGGGTCAGGGCTGGGATTTGAAAACTCCTGGAAGACTATCAAGCTCTGTAGTTCCTAACCTTGACTATACATTGATTAAATCAGAATCTGATTTGGTGCTACATGTAATTTTTGAAAGTTCCCCAGAGAATTCTAAAGAACATCCAAGGATGATGATATAACCCATCCCTATTATTCTATTGCCCATGGTAACCCACTTATTGAAAGAACTGAGATAAAAACTGCCTTGATAAGTAAGTCCTGGGCTCCTTTTCATTCACAGGTTCCATAAACTTAGTGTTCCCAGAACATTGTATATATCCAGCATATCTCATTGTTCGTGCCAGTCTCTTTGACCAGACTGCCACACTGAGTCTTTCTGCCCAAATTCTACCCCAGCTCTCATATGAAACCTTGCATTCCAGCTTTCCCCCTATGTCTTGTAACATGTATCATCTGTACATCCTATTTAATACTATAGAAATAAATATATCTATATTGAGCACTTACTGTGTATCAGGTACAAGATACACAGAGACATAGCACATCATCCCATTTAATTTTCACAATTAATCCATGGGATATATAAATTGTTATTCCAGATCCTAAAACAATGGAACTTGAAGCTTACAGAGGTTAAGAAACATGCCCAATGTGCTCAGTCTCTGGCTGTGACTAAATTACCTATGTTATCACGATTTTGTATATCAGTCCTCTTCAAAAAGAAAATACTCAATAATATTCTTGATGATCTTAACGTTTTTCATAGATGAAAAACCATGGAGACAAATGCCAAACATCAGTATTTATCATGTGTGTATGCTAACACATAGAAACCTTGTTCTTTTTCCTTCTATGAATATTATTGATATGAACAGAATGCGCCCCCCTCCCAAACTGATATGTTGAAGTCTTCACTCCAAGTACTTCCTAATGTGACCATATTTGGAGAGAGGATCTTTAAAGGATTAATTAAATCAAAAAGTGGCCATTAGGATGGCCCCTAATGCAATATGGCCGCTATCCTTATCAGAGGAAGAAATGTGAACATAAACAGAGGAAAGGCAATATGAAGACTCAGGGAGAAGATGAACATCTACAAGCCAAGGTGTGAGCTGGAACATATCCTTCCTTACCTTACGGCACTCAGAGAAAACCAACCCTGCCAACATCTTGATGTTGGAGTTCTAGCCTCCAGAACTATGAGAAAATAAATTTCTGTTGTTTAGTCCACCCAGTCTGGGGTACCTTGTCATAGTAGCCCTAGGACACTGTTCTCATCTTGTACGCACCAGGTTTGGAAGAGTTAACTAGAATAGAAATTGGATTTGCCCTTTGGCATGGATCAAGTGCTTTTAAAAAACCCAACTGAAGAAGTTCAGCTTAATAGGTAGAACAAGACACTCAAAGAAGATAGCTCAAGGCAATAGCTTTTAAATCCAGAACAGCAGTAAGAATCAGAGATGCCCCAAAATATATGATGAAGAATGATATAGAAAGTATACCTGGATTTCCAACTTTGCAGTTGGTATTCGGGGAGTCATTATGTAGGGATCCAGGTTCTAATTCCTGCACAGAGATTGGTGAGGGCAAGGCAACGTTTTAGTTGAAAAAGGGACTTGGGTGACAGAACTGGACTCAGTCATAAGGATCCAGGGACATAGATCTCAAAGCCAAAAGGAAGCACAAATCTGGGGCCTGGTCTGAGGACCCTATTAGAAGCCGGATTGTCAGGATTGGGCCTAGACTGCAGACAGAACAAGTAGCAGGACTGACTAAACACTAGTCCTCAGAGGGTCTGGTGGCAGGAGGGGACAGAACGTGTCGCAACCTCTACCAGCTGCAAAGAGAAAATGACTTCAGGGGTAGAGAATCAGGCAGAAATTAACACCCATAATGTCTCTTCTCTGTTCTATCATGTGTGAAAGGAGAAATTTTTTGTTTGCTTCTGAAGTCTCTCCAAGGTCTAAGTTTCTGTTATTCTGTTAAATTGAACCAAAAGTAAGAACAACCTTTTCATTCACAGGATAAAATGGGTCAAAAACACTGCAGTATGATTCTGCATTTTAAAAGGATACTGAAGAACAACTTACTGAGATAAAATAGGTGGCATTGAAATCTTCAATATTAAGTATTTTTCTAAATGCACTTTGAAGCATAACTGTTTCCCCTTAAAATGATCTTTAGTTATACATCCTCTAAAACATTCTATATTAAAATTGTAAGCATATATTACATATAAAATCACATGATTATTTTTGAAAAGGCAGTCCAGATTTTAATTTAGTTTCTCCTGATCCAAAAATAGGAATTTATTTCAGATGTAACTTAATGACTAATATTTTTAGCTATGGATTAATTTAGGAGAAATATTATTGGATATAATCATGTTAGATTTACATACTTAATTTCTCTTCTTTTTATAGAACTATATTTTAGACATAACTCCTGTTTTAGAATCAAGATTTTTGAGTCGTTTATATATTAGGCAGAAATTGTAACCCTGAAAAAGTCAGCTTCTCAATATAATGATATCCAAAATTTTCTTAATGCATATTCTTAGAAATTAGGAATTAGTATATTAGTGCAGATCACACACATACACATACACACACACACACACACACACACAGAGTTATAAGTGTCTTCTCAATCTCTTCCTAAGATTTAAATTGCACATATGATTAAAACAACTAATGTCCATTCCATATCTACTGTACAAAGTAGTTCTCCAACTCCCACTAAGGCATTTAAACTGAAGCAGCTAAAACCCTAAGCCATGCCTTGAAAGGGATAATTAAACTTAGCTTTCCCTCAGCAATGCAAAACAATCTCTCTTCTCTTTTATGTCTATTCTCATCTCTGTTTTTTGTAATAGCAAAGAAAGTCAAGCCAGGTAGAACTGTTGGGCATTTGTGATAAATGTCAACCTCATCAACTACCGTACAGCAATCTCATTCCTCTTTATAAATTAAGAGAGCAAATTAAGAAAGAAACTAGAGAAATCATTTAATTAAAGGTTAAGAACAGGAGGTAGAGGTCTGTAATTTTGTTCACCAGCCTCTATGTGAAATGGGACAGGGCAGAAGTATATAAAAGGAGAACAAAAGAAATTGGGTGGGCTCTTCTGAGAGAGCTACTAAGGGCAGGGACTATGTTTAAGTCAGTGTATTCCCAAGCCTATCATATAGCAGAAATCAATGAAAGATTAATGCATAAGAGGTAAAAGAGAAGCCAATGCTGTTACAGTTCTATATGGAACCATGCTGTTTTGAGTGTCTGCAGCTAAAATGACAGTTATGAAAGGCCCCAAAAGACATCCAAACTGGCTACTTAATAAAGGGGATGTTAATAGCAATTTTTTTGTTTTCTGATTTTAATAGATATCAAATTAATGTATGCACATGATGAAAACAAAAATAAATAAGGGCTTGACATGTAGTGCCAACAATTCATTTCCCCTTATGTCCCCACTTCCCAACCTTATTTGTAAATATTTATTTTTTTAGTTCTTCTCATGGAGAGCACTTTAATTTGTAAAAAAATTACCTTTAGATGTTGACTGGTTTATTTGGGTTGTTATCCATTGGTTTCTAATTTTAAGATATTATCTAAGGTTAAAAACGAATTAAAGAAGAAACTTCAGATCACTTTATTTATATCCTTTGCTTTCAAAAACTAATAGTTATATTTCTCTTTTTATAGTTCTATATTTAAATGCAGTTGATCCTCTATTTATTGTCTTAAAATTTGAAGATATTTTAACTCTTAAACATTTTAGATGAGAATATTCATGTGCTTACTTCCCTGTCTCCCAATCCTTTCATCCCCCATATAAGTCACTTTCCATTTATTTTGACATGAACAAAATATATCCAATTGTGTAAACAAATATAAGTGTTAAATAGGGAAGGGTGTTTTTCTAATTGAAAACCAGTAAGTGCTATTTGCATTATTATTACATGTAAATACTCCAGAGCCAAGTAAAAAACCAATAATGTGAAGAGGTTAAATTTCCGAACTATCTGGGTTCCTGTTCACTCAGAAGCAAATGTGCCTAAATTAACAGTCAACTAGGCTGTATCAATTAATAAAATCACATTTTCTTTGCCTCATATTTGAATAATGATTTACCTTACCAGTTCCCCCTCCCCCTCAGTGTTTGATTGTTCCTTTTTAGTGGTGAAAAAAGAGACCGCCTTTCTTTACCAGATCAATAATGTCATATAACTTAGTCATTAGATGTTTATTGCAATCTATGGCTTTCTTCTTAATATAAAGATATTCTTTTGGAGCCTCCTAGAAATGACCTTCAGTTTTAATTCAGACAAATTGCTTTCTGCACATAATGTCATCCAGGGTTTTCTTGGCCTTGTAATCCCAGGTTAGCTCCACTAATTCTTGTTTCTCATATGCTTTATTTTCATGATTATCATTCTTTTTCTTGAGTGCATACATCTTTAAATAATTTTCTCAGAAATAGATAGCTAAGTAGGTTTTCTGAGAACCTGGAGTTGATTGATGGCTACATGTGCATAGAATCGCAGTTTTAAAATGGGCTTGCTCTGAACTTTGAAGGCACTGATCAGTAGTAGTCTAAAATCCCTTGCTGATTAGGTGCAAAAGCAGTTAACTCTTACTATTTTGCATATGATCAGGTTTATTTTTTAACTTCCAAAAGCTTATATTTTTCCCTTTCTTCTTGGCATATTTAAGGGTGTTGAAATCCCTGTGTTTCACAATTTTGAACTCTGGACTCATCTTCTGGGTATCCCAAGTATTATACAGGCTTCCTTATAGATCAGTCTCATGGTTGCCTTCTGGATCCAGGGGAGTTTAGAGGCTTAATATTAGCTTTTACTTTAATGTCTCAGATTAGGTTATTTTACTTCCTGGTTAGGAGAATTAACTTTTACCAGCAGGCACACTTGTGATCTCCAGTCTAGTCATGTGGTCTTGCATTTTGTCCCAAGTATCTCTGTCCAAGCACTTTGGTGCTATGGGTTTTGGTATTCAAAGCTTTTCCTTTAATCTTGGTTATTAACCTTAATAAGTCAAAAGAATTTACAAAGAATATTTGTACATTTGAGTGGGGAAGGTGCTCTGAAAATGTGGGTAGGCTTCGCAGGATGTACCAAAGTGGACCAAGAGTTAGGATTTTGTTCTGTTTGTTCTCAAAGCACACTGCTTCTCTTGAATTCTCTCTTCTAGCATCAATGTATTTACTTGTTTACATCTTTTTTAGTTCATTCTGCTTCAATTCATATTTTGTGGCCTTTGTTGTTCATTCAATTTAAGATTGTACTCCTGGAGCCCCAATACTTTGAGTTTAATGACAAAGAAGAATACAAAGCGTTACATGAACAAGTTATCCTTGCAATATGGTTGTTGCAAGAGTTCCCAACTCTTATTCCTGACTTCCTAATGTTTACCTTGTCAGGTACCCAAACTGAATCACATGAGACTGTCTCTGTCTTTAAGAGGAGAATTCACACCTGTTATTACTCACTTTCAGCCACTCATTTTTTTATAACCTTGAGAGTATCATTTCTTACCAGTAATCCAGATCACATGCTCCTAAAAGGACTACTGAGCACAGCCTAATAGTGACAGCTACAAACAAACCAATGAGCCCTTGCTCTATAAGTGGACCTAAGAAGACACTCATGGAGTTCTTTCAAAGTTCAGTCATATAATTTGTATTGTATTTTCTGTTTACACCAAGTCAGCAAGAAGAAGAGGATTGAAAATGAAGGATGTCCTATAATCCAACACCAGACCCTTCTTCCAACTTGTTTTGTCTGAGGGTTTATACTTTAAGTTCCTTGCAATTTTAAGGGACTTACTCATCTGCTCAAGCAGCAATGCTTCTATGTTTCTTCTCATAACTGGCAGAATTTCTTTCTCTCGTCCACATTGGCACTAACTTGTCTCTTCTTTATTCTTAGGCCTAATTACTCAACTCCTTAGGGGCACAAATCTTCACTAGACTTTCTCCGAATGAATTATATTACAAATTTCACTTAAAATTCAACCTCTATCTTGCCCCAACGGTGTGGTTCAAGGTTGAACATCAATCTATGAACCAGGAGGTCATGGTTTGATTCCCAGACAGGGCACATGCCCGGTTGTGGGCTTGATCCCCAGCAGGGGGCATGCAGGAGGCAGATGACCAATGATTGCCTCTCTTCATTGATGTTTCTATCTCTCCCTCTCCCTTCCTCTCTGAAGTCAATAAAAAATATCTTAAAAATTCAACTTCTAACTCATAAGCAAGATTAAATTCACTGTTTTTCTTCTGTATAGAAAAATTCATCTAAGTTACTATTTATAAGCGATGAGACAAAAGATGCTCATTTTTTTTCCAGTTAGCAAAAGTAATATGAATAGCATTCATGTTGAAAACATATGGCAGTTGATCTCAATTTTTATATAAACCCATTAGATCAGCGGTTCTCAGCCTGTGGGTCCCGACCCCTTTGGAAAACACATATATAATTATATATTGTTTTTGTGATTAATAAATGAGATTAACACTCTTAGAAAAGAGACCTCACAGAGCTTCCCAGCCCCTTCCACCATGTGAGGACATATCATGGAGGGTCCAACTATGAACCAAAAAGAGGTCCTTCAACAGAACCTGACCATACTGGCACACTGATCTTGGAATTCCCAGCCTGCAGAATGGTGAAAAGTAAATTTCTGTTGTTTATAAGCTACCCAGTCTATGGCATTTTGTTATAGCAATCTGAACATACTAAGAGAGGGAGACACTGTGTTAAATGTTTAATTTATATGTGTGACTGATGAACTGTACAAGAAAATGCATGGGATATAATAAAAATGTTACTTTAATTTCTCTCTCCAACTGCTCTTTAAGTTTTATTCCATGGTAATACTCTTCCCATAACCCTGAAACTCACAAGATAGCATCTATTCTTTTCCTAAGAAATCTCTTCCCAAATCATTCTTCCCCTTCTCATCACATTGGAGCCTACAAAATATAAAAACATTTTTAATGTTTTCTTTGTATACTATATGTATTGGTGATTATCTCAGACTCATTGTGGTATTAGATGTCTATGGTATAGAAGTCACAGGCAAAATCAATACAGGAAGAATACTATTGCATCCTATTTTATATGCATCATCTAATTTAAACCACTCACAATTTTATCAGATTTATGGAGGTTAAGTAACTTATGCAGAGTCAAGAGTGCTAGATATTATTATAATGGTGGAATTTGGTAATAAAGTCATTAATAGATATTACATATTGATAAAAATACATTCCTTTTAGCTAATGTTTCATTTTGTAAATGTTGGTTTGGAATCGGTTAAAATGCTAGAATAGGACATCTACTTTGGAGAAAACTCAATACATTAATTAAGAATATTAATTATAAGTTAAGAGAAAAGGAGGCATCTGTATCAGATAATGGTACATGTGATGCCCCTGCGTTCTCCGATGAAGAGATTTAAGCCCAACTTCAGAGGTGTATATATCCCGAGTAGTCATCCAAGTTCCCAGAATGATTATTCCCAAGGAGGAGAGTGTAGAGGCAGTAAGTTCCTCACATTATACCAGCTCCATCCCTCCAATTACCCATGCCACCAGTCATGTTTTCTCCCATAATATGTTGTTATTGGAAATAATATTGAGATTCAACACTGTCTGATTCCATAGTTGTTGTGATTCATTAGACATGTTTGGTAAGAGCTAGTATACAGTCCTTTCTTTAAGAAATGGAAAAGTATTACACACACACACACACACACACACACACATATATATATATCCTGCTCACCAATTGAGACATCCATTACTTAACACTTACTTTATCACTTCAGGTGGGAAAATATGTGTTTACAAGGATATTAAGGTACAAAAGGCAGCAAGGGTCTACTCGCATCTGACTTTTCAAAAGCCCACAGACAATATGCTTAAACATAGGCATAATGACTCACCATTCAAATGACTTACCATTCAGAAGGATGACTTTTTAAATCAATGTAGCATATTAATGACTTTAATACTAAATCCCAGCATTGTTTACTTAACACTATCTTGTGAACCAGCCATAATAATCTCTAGCACCCTGTGAACCTGCACAAGTTACCTAACCTCTACTTTATACATATTTAATTATATCTATGTATGTGTTTATACATACATATGCACACACTATATATGTATATATACAGTATATATTGGGTATCCCCAAAAATGTATACACATACTTTGAATAATTATAAAGGCAATGTTTAGTAAAATACAATTCATTTTCAAAATTGAGCTATCAGCTGTTAAAGTGTGTATATATATATATATATATATATAGAGAGAGAGAGAGAGAGAGAGAGAGAGAACACTTCCATGTAGTTTAGAGATAGAGAAGTTGAGGAAGAAAAGTGATACTTTTATCAAATTATAATATTTAGTACATAATATAGCAATTATAAAGCAAGTCAAAACTATGTAAATAGTCATCCCAAAATATAAATTAAATAAGACACATACAAGGACCCCCAACACTACAATGAGAATGATGACCCCCACCATTAAATTCAGGACTGTGGCCAGTTTAAATGAGAGTGAATATTCAAAACAAGCACACATTTTTAATGATCAATTGACGTATTTTCCAAACCAGTGTTATCTAAGTAGGAGTGAGGGTGGGAAGAGTTTGCATATTTGCATAACCCAAGGGCACAGACAATAGTGCCATGAAGATGGAGGTGGGGCGGGAGCTGAGGAGTGGAGGGGGTTAATAGGGGTGAAAAAGAGGGACATCTGTAATACTTTCAACGTTAAATATTTTAAAAATAAAGCAACTTTCTCTGATGAACGTTCCTGAACACTTGCAATGTGACTAGTGCAAGTGGGTAAGTTAATTATTTTTATGTCTATTTAATTTTAATTAAAATAGCTACGTGCAGCTATGGTATTGTAGAGTGAAGGCAGTGGCTCTCAACCTTCCTAATGCCGTGACCCTTTAATACAGTGCCTCATGTTGTGGTGACCCGCAATTTCATTGTTACCAAGTGAACATAATTAAAGCATAGTGATTAATCACAAAAACAATATGTAATAATATATGTGTTTTCCAATGGTGTTAGGCGACCCTCAAAGGGTCGCGACCCACAGGTTGAGAACCGTTGGTTTAGACAGAAAAAAGGCAACCTATTACTCAATGTTCCAAGGTAATAGGAACATTGTAATCTTCTGCAATGTAATAGGTAAAACGAACTTCGTATTCCAAAGTTACTGTAAATCCGAAGCACAATATATAACATTTCCATGATACAATCTTTATGAAGAAATTACTTTCGAAACTTGAAAAATACTACCCCACTGAAGTCTTTCTTTTTAAAGGTACCCTTCCATTTATCAGGCACAGTTTTGGTTTTCTAGAAAAGAAGCAATTTTTCCCAAATAAATCTACCCCAAAATAATAACCTAAAAACACAAGACATTACTGAAGTTCACAGAATGACAGGCACCAAAATCATTAAGAGCTCACATAACCCAAATTTGGAGCTTCTGGTTGTTTTAAAATCTCATCAAAAACAAACAACAACAACAAACTAAAACTTTCTATTCACTGAGATAGAAGCTGTGAGCTTCCCAAGCCATACCTTTTCCCCTTCCACTTTGAGATATTTTTCTCCACTTCCATTGAGATATAACTGACCTCTAGCTCTGTATAAGTTTAAGGCATACCGCATAGGGGCTGACATACCTATACTGAGAAAGGGTCATTACCGTAAGTTAGTTAACATCCATCTCCTCTGATTACAAAGAAATGTTTTTCCCTGGTGATGTGAACTTTCAGCAACTTTCTATCATACCATACGGCAGTGATGACTATAGTCAGTCATCACAGGGTCCAGGAGAAGCCACACTGCTAAACCCGGCCTAGGTACACCGCCAGCTCGGCCCACAGGCACCTCTGCCCCCCCCCCCACCCCGCCCCGCACACGCTCACGCCTCGGATCACGTCCGCGCGCCTCCCCGCCCCTGACCTTTCTCGCTGACGCTCTCGCTCTCCAGCTCCACGTCCTCGCAGCTGGTGTACTCCGGCGTGGACACGCCCTCCTCCTCCGAGCTGCTCACCGACATCTGCCGCTTCTTGCCGCCCCTCTTGGGCCGGTGCGGCTTGGGCGGGGACGGCCGCACGGACTCCGACTGGTCGGAGCTCAGCGAGTCGTTCCGCAGCATCGTCTGTGGCGCCGCTCGTGCCGGGCGCGGGACACCCGGGCGTGCATGCGCATCTGCTGCTCCTCCAGCGGCGCTTTCACGGGGTACCGCGCCAGGTTCGGGTCGCTGCGGTACCGGGTCTGGTACTCCTCGCTCCTCTGCTTCTCGTCGACCGCCGCTTTGCCCTCCTCTCGCTTTCCAGGCAGGTCGGAGAAGTCCTGGGACCGGCCTTTCTCCAGCCTCCGGCTTTCCCGCCTTTCTTTCCGCTCCCGGTCTTCCAAGGCCCCCTCGCCAGGTGGCACTGAAGTCTTTGGCACGCGTTTCCGCTCGCTCTTTGGGGCTCCTTTGCCATTCTGTTCAGAGAGCCCAGGCGTCTTCTTCCTGTGATAGACAAAGGGACGTCAGGAAGGAGAGCAGGGTGTAAAGCCTAAAGTGAAGACCAGACCTTCGTATTCCAGATGTAAAGCCTTTCAAATAATTACTTATAATTCGGTGTCTAATTAAAAGCGACATGATAAGGAACCATCTTAAACCTGTATATCTGACTAGCTTTCTACTAGTAAATAAGGCTCATTTGCATCACAATATGCTCGGGGACTTCAGAAATTATTTGCACATTTCAAATTCTCTATAAATTAACTAGATCAATAAATGCCATCAATAACTTGATTCAATAAATGAGTACGTTGTATGCCAACCACTGCTTGTGAATCAAAGACTAAAAATATTTTAGGTGAAATTAATACAGGTAATAATATTGGAGCAAAAGAATATAAACCAAGTCAAAACTATATACTTGATATATATTTGGACAATAGATAGTGACAATCTCTTACTGTAACTGAAACGTTTAAAGAATGGACATACAAGTATGTCCATTTCAGAAATCAAATCCATTAGCATTTCTTCAATAGTAGAACAAAAGTAATTTTAATGAGATCATGTGTACCCAAACACCTTTTTAAGAAGTTGGTTAGGAAAAGAATGGCTGACCCTTAATCTTTATTTTACTTTCTGTGGGCAAAAATAATAGAAATATTGGAAAATTTGAAATTAATATTGATTTTTTCTTTCCCTTTCCCTAATTTCAGAACACAGTGCAAAAGAATAAAACAGTTTTTCTACTTTTCTCTCTATCCTGTTGAAAGCAATAGCAAGATAAAAGGAAAGGAAAAGGGTTTGCCAGTCTTTGAATGTTGTAGATGTATCATTCAATTGCTCCATTCAGCCTTTGTCTGCACACAGGTGTACACCTGATTTTAGAAAGTTCCAGCAGCTATTTCAGAAGTTACAAAAAGGAGGTGCCTTGGCAAAGCATTCTGACACTATATGATCTACTATGCAATTAAAATGGAGACAAACTAAGACTGATTTTGGAATCCTGAGGTCCATAGAGAGGACTTTCCAAAGGGAACATCCTTTGACTAGAAGCCCAAAAGCAGAAGTAATAAACAAAAATCAAGAAAAAAAACAAGATGAAAAAAAAGTAGGGCAATTTCTATTGTGGGTTACCTAAATAGTAATTGCTAAGATATGGGTTAGTTTGAGGAAGGGCTGGTAATGATGAAAAGTAAGAGTAAAGGGTTTTTCATATGGCATTGGAAGGCAAAATGGAAACATGGAAAATTCTGTTTCAGGTTACATTGGTCCACAAGGGTGGCACTGTAAGGGGACTAATAGAATACATATTAATCATTATAAAATATAGTTTTCATAAGAGCATTATGATTGCACTGCAAACATTTAGTAGCTCATTAAGGCATAGTTGATCTGGTTAGAAGTTTATATTGTGTTAATTTACTTTTCCTGAAATACTGATAAAGAATGCTTACCTTGCAGGGTTCATATGAGGCTTAAAGGAAATGCCATCTGTGAAAATGGTCTAGAATGGATAGAGTATTATGAAAATGGAAGGAGTTCTCCAGTCTCTCTGATTCTTTGCCTAAGGATTGTTTTTCTCACCTCTACCTTTAATTGTTCCATTTCCACTAGCTCCTGATGAGTGTATAAGATATGATCAAGGATTCTTCAATCATTTAAAACACTGCCATTCTTTCAGTCTTGCTTCTCTCCCTAAAGTTGTTACCTGTCTCTCTTTTTCTTCTACACTCTCATATCCTTGCTGTTTTCTTAAGTGTTTATAAAATCAGTGAGTGATTTAAAAATCAAAAGGGCATTTGGCCCTCTATTGTCTTATTCCTTTAGGTCACATGCCCTTGCATATACCTGGAACACCAATCCCACTCTTCACCTGGTTAATTCCTAGTCAATTTTCAGAGCTCAGCATAAAAGAAATGTTTTCAAAGAAGGCCAGCTAAGGTACCCACCCACCCTGCCCTGGGTCAGGTGACCCCATCATATTCTCTCAGAGCACACATTCAGTTACGGACTAATGTGATAAGTGAAGAAATGATGTAAAAGCTTTGCTGAATTCAAGGTTGGAAGTCAGTACCCAACTGGGTGACTGGATTATATCTGTGCACAATATGACCACAAAGCTTCTCAACAAAGATCTCCGAAGGCATGATACATTCTAGAGGTAAACAAAGCACTTCCGGCCTGTTGTTACCTTCCACGTGGGGCCTGAGAAGCACAGCTTCCAAACATCTTTTCTTAAGAACCGTTACATTCTTGAAAATGGGTTTTTTTGTCAATACGAGACCTTGCCTTCTGCCTACAGGGTTAATGAACTATTACCTCTCTCTTGGAGGTTCACTTCTAGACCTGGATGCAGCCTGCTTCTGTTCTGGCCCCATGGCTTGCTGGGAGGGCTCAGCCCCCTTGCTCCTGTCTGGTTGTGCACTGGGAGGAGCGGTGTCCTGGGAGGAGGCAGCTGCGGTGCTTAGGGGAGTCTGAGACCGTGATCGCTCCTGGAGCCGGGCTTTCTTTTCTCTGGGAACCTCGGAACCAGCACCTGTAGCTGTATCACTTAGGGTTCCATCCTGACTGGGCTGCTGAGGGCCACTTCCAAAGAACCAGGCCCCAGATTTGGTTAAGATTTCTTGTTGCTTTCGACATAAATTGCATACCCACATAACCTATTTGAAGAAGAGAGAACAATATAAAATTTCTATGCCATTTGGAAATAATTTATCTTCATCAAACTAAAATATCTTTTAAGGGGAAAAAAGGTTGTCATCTTCATATTTATCCTTATAAATTTCTTGTGTAAAAGATCCTTGTACCAGTCAAAGTCTATGAAATTAAGGTGCCTCTGGGCAACCTTTTTCTTGCCATTCGAATCCTAAGATTCTGAGTTTCCTTTAACCATGTATCCATCACATTTTATATGACTAACCCTGCAGTTTCATTTAAAATGTCCTAAAAGAGGAGTTGATTGATTAGAAAAAATTATAAGGAGCTATAAAATTAATATCTATGTACATAAACTTCAGTGTCTCAAAGGGTTTAGAAGGTATCTGGTCTCTCAAAAATCATACATTATTAAAGGCAATATTAAAATATATTCCTGTGGAAAGATAAAAAATAAAAGGTAGGCACAAAAAATATCAAGCTGTGTATTTTCTCTAGTTTATTAGTAGTAGACTAACCTCCAGTTTATTTTATGCTATTAAATATAATTTTCCACATACTTATTTACTAAATCAAATCTGGGGATGGGTTTATTCATATGTGACAACTCTGATATAGTTTCCACAAGAAGAGCTATTTTTGCAACAGTCATTTAGAAACATATCCACTGATAAATTACAAGACGTATGACCACTTAAAATAAATATATATCTGCTCTCCTCTTGGTGACATTTAAAATGAATGTAATAATGAGGACAGTGATGATAATCGGAATAATACATAATAACAGTGACACCAACAGACACAGGGCTGAGAGAGGTGCCTACAGCCCCATAAGCCTTCTTGTCAAGTATCCCCAGTACCTCTGCTTCTTTGTGGTGAGTTCATCTTGCTGCCTCAGCCAATTTCCTTTCAGTTTCTTTTGTATTTCAGAAACAATACTCTGACACACAAAACCTGATTACCAAACTCTAGGCCAGTGATGGCGAACCTTTTGAGCTCAGCGTGTCAGCACTGAAAAACCCTAACTTAACTCTTGTGCTGTGTCACATATAGAAATTTTTTGATATTTGCAACCATAGTAAAACAAAGACTTATACTTTTGATATTTATTTTATATATTTAAATGCCATTTAACAAAGAAAAATCAACCAAAAAATGAGTCCGCGTGTCACCTCTGACACAGGTGTCATAGGTTCGCCATCACTGCTCTAGGCCCTCATTTTTACAAATACAAAGTCAGTCAACAATTACTCAAACATATCACATAACGAATAAATCCTAGGTACATTACATGAGAAACAATGAGTAAAAGAAGAAGCTTTGTTTATTTGGCAGAAAGGAGAAAATGTACAACTGAAACATTCAGACTGGTAGGGTGAAAATTTTAACTGCAGCCATAAAATTTGACAAAAACTAAAGTGAAAATAAGAAAAAGAGGGAGAAAAGATAATATATTCCTTAACATAGAAAATGTTGCAGATAAACTGTTAAAAACTGCTGCTTTTTCTAAGTGAGGAAACTCCAATGAATTAATACGTCTGGGAAAACTATGACAGATATTTGCAAGAAATGTTTAAGATTGTTACAGCTTAATTAATTCCCTCAGATCATAAAATTAATTAGATTCACAAAAGTAGTTAGGCAGGCATGATCTATAATAATAAAAGCATAATATGCTAATTAGGACAGCCGAACAACCTTCCAGACATCCTTCTGGATGACCTTCCAGACAAAGCCAGGGCTGTGAAGGCCAAGGCAAGCCATAGAGGCTTCGAGGGCCAAGTCCCTTGCATGCATTTCGTGCATTGGGCCTCTGGTATCTACATATTGTTTTATAATCGATACCACAGAATTCCCATTCCTAAGATGTTAAACAAGATGAACAATGCACTGCATAAGCCTTTATCAAAACAGAGGATTTGTGGAATGTATCTTCAATTTCTTAATAAGGCTATATTCTACTCAATGTATCACAATCTCCTTATGTCATAAATAAGGTCTCTCAGAAGTCCACATGGGTTATACATGGACATATCAAAAGATTACATCTAAGGGCAATATCCCAGCGCCATGACTTCCATGCACAGTGACATTTATTTTCTGCTGCCTAGACCCAGATGGGGACAGGTGCTATGCTTCCTCATTAGTTGTCTCTTAACTGACAAAAAAGCGATGAGCATGTCTGAAACCATACCATGTGCAGTAAGTCCTCACTTAACGTCATTGATAGGTTCTACAACTTTAAGTGAAACAACAGAACAACCAAACTTACCATAGGCTAATTGAAATAAACAAGAGTTAAGTTCCTACGGCATCTCATCAATGTTATGAGGAAACAACATTGTAAAAAATAATATTATTGGAGGACCTTCTATAGTAAAGGAGGTGGTTATGAAACACTGAGTATTTTATATCAATTAAGTAGACATTAAATTTGTATTTATACACTAATTATAAGCAAAATATTATTCATAATCTAAATTAATCCCTTTTCTACAAAAATATTAAAGCATCATTAGGGTAAGTCTATAAATTTCCTTTAAAACCATACAGAAAAACAATAAAATTTACAATTAATACAATAATTCCAAAGTGGAGTTAAAAACAAAGGGCAGAAAGGAGCATGATGATATTGGTTAAAAGAAGAGCAAAGAAGACTGTTCACTTCATTGTACATCTTTATATTTTCTAGAAAATTCTTATTTTTATTGCTTCACATTTTTAAGTGTTATAAAAATGGGCCAGTAAGAAGTAATTGCCAAATTTGGGAAAGTTCCAAATTTTGACTATTGCAGAATTGCTACAGGATCAACAAAAGCAAACAAAATATAGTTACTATTAATTACAGTTAAATTGAACAATTCACTTAATATCACTTTAAATTTATTTAAAAGGTTACAGTTAGTGGGTAAGTGGAAGCAGCTAATTTAATATTTTTAAACTATTATTTATTCATTTATGTTTGTGATGTTTAGTCTAATTTGGAATATACAGTTTAATTCCAAATATTTTTCTATATCTTATTTTCTTGTGCACTGCAACATTTTTAGATTTATATTTCAAAACTGGTTGTAAGTGTGGTTAATCTACCTTCTAATTTAAAAGCAAAATTAACTATAAAAAAGTCAAAATATTTAATTAAAGTACCACACCCAATCTCAATTATTAGTTATATAAATTACTCCTACTATAAAGTTTACAAAGAAAAAGGAATTGCTTACATGAATAATAAAAAAAATAATAGAATATTTTTCTCAGACCTTTTAACATATTTTATATCAAACATTACAGACATGTACAAAAATGAGCCAAATAGTTACTAAGAAGCAATACAGTTATGTATGTTTAAATACTCTCTTTTTTAATAAAGTGTTTGCCTGGAACTATGTAGGTAACTCCAAATAGAATGGGAAGCCTTTCTTAACTAGTTTTCTAAAAGGAGCATTAGATAATTGGTTCTACCAAAAATGCTATTTATTTCACACACACACACACACACACACACACACACACCCCTTTACAGATTGCACTATGCAGGATACCTTGATTGAGCATACTGGGATATGTTCCATACTAATCCAAACTAAAGTAGGTCTGTGTAATAACAGCTTAATAATTTACAAATGTTAAGCAACCAAAAAAATACAAACTCGAAAGATTATTTTGAAGCAACATGGCTTCTGGAAGTCCATTTCATACTTCAGAAATATGAAGATTATTTGACAATTTTATTCTGATCTTTTGATGTAAGAGCATTTTAAATTCTATCTTTCCACTTAATGAATCCATAAGAAATACATTGGATCATTTTATAAAACCCACAGAAATATTTTACCCAGAGAAATGAAAATTACAACATCCCCTACCATATGGGGAGAAAGAGAGAGAATGAGAATGAATACAAATTCCATGGGTAAAATTGAGAGTTTGGCAGAAAGTGTTATTCAGATAGAAGAAATACTTTACACTTGCCTTCACATGAAATGTTTGTAGAACCAGGAGCACAGAGCAGAAAAAAATGTGCCTTAGATTTACTCTTGATGATATTATTGAGGTGAATCATGACACAGAAGTACATAATTCTTACATTAACAATGTCTTACTTATAAGATTTCATCTGAGGTAAAAGATAACCTGTGTTTAAATTTCCATTCTGTATTTTACACTTAAATTTTAAAACTAACTTTTGTTTAATACAGCACTTTATTCAAAAAATTTACACTACTGTTTTGTGTCAGTTATAGTAATTTTAACTTTCAAAATTTCAAATTACCACAACTGGCACAAGAAGAAATAGAAAATCCAAATGGCCTTAAATTAGTAAAGAAGTTTAATTCATAGTTAAAAGACAAAAGAAGTTGAATTCATAATTTTAAAACAACTTACAATGAAAATTCCAGAGCCAGCTATCTTCACTGGAAAATTATTTTAAGTATATTTAAGGAGTAAATGATACAAATCTTACATTTTTTAAAACATTTAAAAAAAGAGAATAGGAGAAACTATTTCCACTTCTGAACTCATTTTATCAAGTAAGCATCCCCCTAATACTAAACTCCTTATACAAGAAACCCTGTTCAAAGAAAATAAAATAAAAACCCTATGTCCCCCTTATAAACAATGTATAATAATAAAAGGGTAATAATCTAATAAGACTGGATGTCCTTCCAGGCATCCTTCCAGATGAAGCTGGGGCCGGAGGTAAGCCACCTGGGGCCCTGGTGCTGAAGGGAAGCCGGTGCCGGCAGCTGGGGGAGAGGAAGGCCTACTCTTGCACGAATTTTCATGTATCGGGCCTCTAGTTATATATAAAAAAATTGACACCATAGTAGAAAAGATAAATTCTTAGAAAAGTACAACCTTCCAAAATTGAATCATGAAGAAATAGAAAACCTTAACAGACTGAACAAATTGAATCAATAATCAAAACCTTTCAATAAACAGAAGTCCAGGACCAGACGGCTTCACTGGTAAATTGTACCAAATATCCAAAGAAGGTTTAATACCAATCCTCAAACTCTTCCAAAGAGTAGAAGAGGATAAAACACTTCGAAACTCATCCTCAGAGGCCAGCATTACCTTGATATCAAAACCAGACAAGTATCCACAAAATAAATAAATAAATAAATAAAATTTATAAGCCAATATCCCTGATGAACATGAGTATAAAAATTTTCAACAAAATTTAGCAAACTGAATTCAATAATAAATTAAAATGATCATACACAATGATCAAGTGACATTTATTCCAGGTATGCAAGGATGATTCAACATCCACAAATCAGTCACTGTGATATACCATATTAACAAAATTATGGATAAAAATCATATGATCATCCCAATATATGCAGAAAAACATTTGACAAAATTTAACATCCATTTATGACTAAACTCCCAACAACATGGGTATAGAATAAATTTCCCTCAACATAATAAAAACCATATATGACAAGCCCACAGCTAACATCATACTTAATGTTGAAAAGGATGCCCACTACTCTTGCCACTTTTACTCAATAAAGTATTAGAGGTTCTAGCCAGAGTAATTAGGCAAGAAAAAATAAAAAAGCATCCAAATTGGAAAGGAAGGAGTAAAAGTGTCACTGTTTACAAATGGCATGATATTATATATAGAAATCCCTGAAGATTCCACCAAAATTGTTAGAATAAACAAATTTAGTGAAGATGCAGCATACAAAATCAAAATACAAAAATATGTTGCTTATACTAATAACAAACTATAAGAGGGAAATTAAAAAAACAATTCCATTTATAATTGCATCAAAAAGAATAAAATACCTAGTAATAAATTTAACCAAGTAGGTGAACAGCTGTGTACACTGAAAACTTTATGCATCAATGAAAAACATTGAAAAAGATAAAAATAAATAGGTATTTTGTGCTCATGGATTAGCAAAACTAATATTGATAAAATGTCCATACTACTCAAAGCAATCTCAGATTCAATCCCTATTTAAATTCCAGTGACATTTTCAGAGTAATAGAACAGACAATTTTTAAATTTGCATGAAACAAACAAAAAAAGACCTCAAATAGTTAAAGTGATATTGAGAAGAGAGGAAGAAAACTAAGATGGGAGGTATTACTCTCAGATTTCAAACTATATTACTAAGCTGTATAATCAAAATAGTATGTTATTGACAGAAAAACTGACACATAGATCATAGAGAGCCCTGAAATAACTAAGCATATATACAGCCCATTAATATATAACAAAGGAGCCAAGAATATGCAATGGCGAAAGGACAATCTCTCCAATAAATGGGTGTAGAGAAAACTGGACAGACAAATGCAAAAGAATAGAAATGGACCACTATCTTACACCAAGCAAAAAAATCAACTCAACATGGATTAACTACTTAATATAAAACCTGAAACCATAAAAGTCTTAGAAGAAAACAAAGGCAGTTAGTTCCTTGCCATCAGTCTTAGTAATGATTTATTTTAAATCTGAGAACAAAAGCAAAGACCATAAAAGCAAAATTAATAAGTGGGGCTATAAACTAAAAAGCTTCTGCACAGTAAAGGAAATCATCAACAAAATGAAAGGCAACCTCTAAATGGGAGGAAATCCTTGCAAATCATATATCTGATACGGGTTAATATCCAAAATATATAAAAAACTAATACAATTTTAAAAATCTGATTAAAAATTTGGCAGATGATCTTGATAGACATTTTTCCAAAGAAGACATACAGATGGTCAAAAGGTACGTGAAAAGATGCTCAATCAATAATGATCAAGGAAATCCCAATCAGACAGAAGAAGTAAGTGTTGGCAAGATACAGAGAAAAGGGAACCCTTGTGCATTGTCAGTGGGAATGTAAACTGTGGCAGTGACTCTAGAGTATGGTATGAATGTTCCTCAAAACTAAAAATGGAATTACCACATAATCCAGCAATTTCATTTCTGGATATTTATTTGAAGAAGAAAAAACACATTCCATTGTTGGCAGTCTCTCGTCTCCATCAAGTTTTCCTACTCTCTGAAATTGGCCACCAGAGCCAATTGGTTGAGACTTGGTCAACCAGTATTTTGATTTTGAATCCGTTTTTTGAAGCTTGATCCCATGACGCAATTAAAACTAATCTGCAAAAATGATGAATTTAAATAATTTTCGGTTTTAATAAATACCTTATTTATTAAAACAGGACTAACTCCACATCACAGTTTTCTAAAATGTCTTTCTTAATCCAAGAAACCATTGCCAAACAGATACCTAAAAAGAAATCATATATCTTTCTACTCCTAGTTTTGAAATAAATATTACATTCAAGAGCATTTTATGACTGTACATGCTAGAAAAAAATTGAAACATCTTTTATTTTTTTAAAAAAGGAAAACTTAGAAACACAATCACTATTAACACTGTAATGTGGACATGAGTTTAGCCACTACAAACCAACATATCACAGCTAACATAATCATAGTCATCAAAGTACTTGAAAATATAGCTGGCTTAATAAAAACTGGATCATGGAGAAAGCTTTTAGAGTAAGTTCTCCTATTTCTAATAAATTAACATTGGCCCAGTTTTCACCATGTACTTCATTCTCCCCCCACACCCCCTCCCTAACTCCATATGTATTATTGCTGGTGGCAATATTTACCAGAACTGTCATCTATTTTCAAGGTTTTATAAAGTTTTTGTAAAGTGTTCTCCTGCTGTTTACTTCACACCTGCTAACATAATCCTTCCTTTCTGATGCTCTGTTTAGTTACCTTGGAAATGATATCATAACATAGCAGAAACACCTGTCACCGCAAGATGGTTCCTGCTTAATTTTAAGCTGGAGTTAACCGCATTTCTGTATATATATTGAAAAAAATGTTATTTGACACAGGTTTCACACAAAAAAGTCTGCAATCACTCATAAAAGGCAATGTTTTCCTTATAAGTGTATATGACCTGTAGATAAGTTCTGATGGGTTTTCGAAATAAATATGAATGGTTAAGGTTTCACAATGAGAACAATCTGCAACCACTCATAAAACACAGTATTTTCCTTATTAGTGTATATAACCTGGAAATAAGTTCTGATGGATTTCTTAAATACATATAAATGGTTATCTACTTTTGTCAGGAAATGGGAAGATGTCATATTATTAGATGAGGAATTTACTGTCTAACCTGTTAAAAACAACATGCCGATTATTTTATTGTTCCATGACTATCACTTTAAAATAACAAGACAGCTTAGATTTTATTCCAAGAAATGACCAACATGTTTTCATTTAAATTGGTATAGTGAGAAAAAACAGTCTTTAGAGTTAGGCATATCTGATTTACTGCTTTGTGAAATACAGTAAGTCAGTTAATTTACCTTTCTAAGCTTAAGTTTCCTCCTCTGCAAATTGAGGACAATGATACTTAACTTGCTACTTTTTTTTTCTGAAAGAGATACTTCATGTAAAGTGGTTACAACTTGATACTTAGTGCTTGATATTTAGAGGGAAGCTATATTAATTTCCCCTCACATACTCAGTTTACAAATATTAAAATAGCGATTTATTCTAAGACAAAAAAAAATTAAGACCCACTGAGGCAAATGCAGAATTTCATAATTGATTTGAAAGTATGAGATAAAATATTTTTGTCAAAAGAATGCAAATAATAAATTTTTTTATTACCAGAATGTTCGAACTTGAAAGAAGTTTATAGGTCACCTAATTCAAAAGCCGTCCTATCCCAGGAAAGGAAACTGCATTTAAATCACTGGCCCCCAATGATACATTTGATTAACAGCTCAAGTGAGCTTAGAACAGACCACTTTAATCCAAGCCTAGTGCTTTAGCCTTTTTACCACCAGCCTCCTTTACGCCAACACTGCTCTACTAAGCACATTAAATTCTGAAAAACATGTATTTAAAATATAACACCAAGGAATATTTTTCACTATCCTTAAATGCCTAGTTAAAATTTTAAAATGCCAGTATTTACT
This sequence comes from Myotis davidii, assembly GCF_000327345.1. Classification (NCBI taxonomy): domain Eukaryota; kingdom Metazoa; phylum Chordata; class Mammalia; order Chiroptera; family Vespertilionidae; genus Myotis; species Myotis davidii. The sequence goes on along the minus strand of NW_006296625.1, from coordinate 596,753 downwards.
CTTCCATGGGTTATGCAAATTCATGGTCAAGTTTAAGTAACTTTACAAAATGTCAACATGTGACAAATAATTAAGTAGGACCCTCTTAATTCCCCTTTGTTTGAAGGAATTTATTTTACTTCTTTGAATACTAAGCATACTGGCCACCATTCGACACTATCATTCTTTGGAAAAATACAATATTTTAATGATATTTTGCTTTAAAATACAGCCTCTAATTTACTAAGTTTAAAAATAATGATTTCTAAGACCAACTAGTCAATGACTTAAATACTCATAGCTTGGAAGTATATTTAAACCTTTTTGGGGGCAGAGGGAATTATGAAAATTAATAGCATAGAAAGCCCTTTTGGAGCTATTCTCTGTTAACAGCATGTTGATGGCCTCCAAGCACAGCTCAGCTGCTCTGTATCATTGGTGCTGGGGAAGGGCTAGCATCCAATATAATAAAGAAGTAATATGCAAATTGACCATCACTTCAACACACAAGATGGCCGCCACAAGATGGCCAGCAGGGGAGGGCAGCTGTGGCAATCAGGCCAGCAGGAGAGGGCAGTTGGATGGGACCAGGCCTGCAGGGGAGGGCAGTTGGGGGTCACCAGCCTACAGGGGAGGGCAGTTAGGGGTGACCAGGTCAGCAGGGGAGGGCAGTTGGAGGCAACCAGACCTACAGGGGAGGGCAGTTAGGGATGACCAGGTCAACAGGGGAGCAGTTAGATGTCAATCAGGCAGGCAGGCGAGCAGTTGGGAGCCAGCAGTCCTGGATTGTGAGAGGGATGTCCAACTGCCCATTTAGGCCTGATCACCTAGACTACTGCTTTGTTTTCTTAAATTTACATGTGTAAGGGTAGAGCTGAGAGGTGAGGTGAACTCAGATGTCCTTGACATTATGAATGATTTTCTTGACTAATTGCATTGATAGTTTTCCCCCTTTTTTATTTATACTAGAGGCCCATTGCAGGAAGATTCCTGCAAGAATAGGGTTTCCTCAGGCCTATTCCTGCAAGAATAGGGCTACCTGCAGCCGGAGTGAAGCAGAGAAGGGAGCGAAGCCTGCCTCAGTGGGCTTCGCTCCCTTCTCTGCTGCCTCACTCCCTCTGGTCTACACTGCCTCGACTCCCTCCCTTCTCTGCCCCTCCACTCCCTTATGCAGCACTTGGCTTCCTTCTATGCTGTCTTCAGTCTTCGCTCCATACCTGCATATGCAAATTAACTGCCATCTTTGTTGGGTTAATTTGCATACTCATCCTGATTGGCTGGTGGGTGTAACCAAGTGACACCAATTTGCATGTTTCTCTTTTATTAGTGTAGATTGGCTATCACTAAACATAATAATATACTCTCTAGCTTTTATTTTGGTAGTAATTTTCTATTTCTGTGTTTAGGGCTGGCATAATGTTTGCTTTTGTTCATTAACTTTTGGGGGCTTTCTATCTTCGAAGAGTCTAAAAAGTTATGGTCAGCTAATCATACCTCTTCTTACTTTCTAGCTCTGTTCTGAGTTTGCTTGTATTTTAATTTTTCTTTTATTTAAAGTAAATTTGGGTAGCTGGGGTAGTGTTTGTATGTGTGTTTTGTTCACTATTTTGATCCATTCTCTGCATTATATATTCATTAATAAAACAAAAACTTTTTACTTCAACTAAATAAACTAACACTAAATGTCATGTTCTTGAAAGCCTTCCTTGATCTCCCCAAGTTAAGTTAATCAGTCCCTTTCTTTCTACTGTTTTAACTTACACAAAATATCTACAACATTTTTGACCCTTATTAATTTATCTACCCGTTAAGTGTGTTGTCTTTGAGACTAAGGACCAATGTTAGTATTTTTTTTTCTTTTCAGAACCAAATTATTGAAGTGTAAGTGATTCAATTTTATTATTATCACTATCAAATGTGTAGTGAAATACAAAATAAGTAGACAGCAATATTATTTACTAGGAATTTATAATGTATACCATATTATGTGTGGTATATATGCTAGTAGTCATCCCCAAAACACCGACAGTAGAAAATATTATATCACTTTATGAATGAGGAATTGAGACTCAATATGGGTAAGTAGATTATCCTAAGTCACAAAACTCATGAGCAGAGAAGCCAGATTTTAATTCTGTTACACTCTTAAGCTCAGTCTCTTAACTATATTTTTCTGGATAATAATATCAAGATTAAATTTTACAATCTCAAATTCCTAACTTAACATCAATCCAGGTAAGCTAATGCTCTGAGAGTAATGATAGAAAGGTATGTGCAATACGGAGAATGTGGGACAAATTAAAATCTGTATGTACACATATATGGATATAATCAGGTACATAAATATATTCATATTTTATCACAAGAAAAATTCAAAATATTAAAGTATATATTTGTTTTTCTGTGTGAAGGTAAGGCTTAAACATTAATATATAAAGTACAATTATTAACAATCAGAATCATAATGAATAAATTATATTGACCTACTGGATTTGTTTTGTTTTTGTTAGTTTCACTTTAAGTCATGTAAGATACAAATATTTCCAAAATATATAGCACACTTGCAATATTGGCAGATTGACCAATATAATCATTACATGTATCATTTATTGAAAGCCTAATATATACCAAACGCTATGTACATACAATTAATAATTCTTACACTACTCCAGAAAAAAGATATTACTAACTCCACTTTGCAAATGGGAAAACTGAGGCACAGTTGAAATAGCCAACCTGAAGCTATCCAGGTAATGACTACATATCCAATCCCCTCTATCTTCCATGCCCTGGGAGATAGCAGAGAAGAAGTTTATATCTCTGCTACACTTGGTATCCTGCTAGGGAACTTGCCCACCTGTTTTATTTACTCCACCTAGAGAGGCGACTGCTATGACTGCTTCACAGATGAGAAAACTTAGCTGTAGAAAGCTGAATGTCATCCACAGCCAGTAAGTAGAGAAGCTTGGATATGAAACCACTCTGTTTGATTCCAAATTCATGTTTTGCTCCCTCCTAGAGGCATCACTGTGAGAAGCAGATATATTTGTTTGTGCTGCAACCAGTGAGAATGGGCAATACTCAAGTCCAATTGAGATGCACAGCCAAGCTGGGCTATGCGCATCATAGGTCTAGCCTGCTATATTTTTTAGATACTTTTGTCTGTTTTGCTAGTTTGACTGGCTGCTGAAAATGTTAGAAACTTCTCCCCAAGGGGCCTGCTAAACTGCAGTAGGCTCTTTTTCTCTTCAAATTCAATTTTATAAACTTGAAGACTAATAATAAAATCCAATTATAACCTATGAATAAACTAAAAGCACATGAGGCTCTCTTATGAATTAATGGTATGGGTTTAATTGTTTTGACATGGTGATATTACTTATGAAATTTCACACCATCTTTTTTCCTACCTTCTGTTCTTTACCTGTTTTTCAGAGCATAAAGTTGATAGAAGGTTGAATTTTGGAAAAATGAGATGTTACTATATTACTAAAATATACTTGGTGTTTAGCATATAATATGGTAGTAAACAACAAGGATCAGTGATACTCAAAGTGTGGTCTGTGGTAAGGCATCACTGAAAAATTATTAGAAATGCAGATTTCTAGGCCCCATTCCAAATCTATTCAATTTTCTGAGGGTGGAGTCTAGAAATCTGCATTTACACCAGCCCTTCAAGTGATTTGTTGCCCAGATTTTTCATAACAGCCTTCTCCAAGTGAAGCATGGAGTGAGTCAAGCATGACCTTGAGTAATTGTGTCGTGACTCAGTTTCCTCATCTGTTACGTGGAGATAATAATAAAGTGATCTAAATGATGAAATAAAATACATGGATGTATGGTACAAACACATACAGCCATGCACAGCAGAGAACACTGACTGCAACAATATTATGTGCTCAATAAACATCAGCTTCAAAAATGTTTGCCTCCACAATTGGTGATATTTTCAAATGATATGCTTTGCAAATTAATTCTTATTATGATATTACTGCTGTCACTAATGCTAGTTTGGTCACATTTAGGCCATGCTCCTCCTATTTTACCTTCATGGAGAAGCTGGGCCACCTTCCACTCTGCCCAGTATATGAAGATTCTAACTCCCTTGATTTTTGAGAAAAAAGATTGACAACTTCATGCTAATCACAATATGTATTATCAAGAGATGTTGGGGACAGGTCTTCCTCCACTAAAAGAAAGCAACAGACTAAAAAACATATTTAAAACACCATAAGTAATGAATCAATGTCTGAGAAACTAAATTGGTCAATTCCTATTTATTTCTTAGCACACCCTCTCCTTTCTAAACCATCAGATTTCTTAGAAATAACAATGTGAAAATGTTCATATTTTGGGGATCCCCTTATGGTTATTTTAAAAAATTTTGTCAGTTTCCTTGTTTTGAAAAGAAATGTTTGATCTGCTTTTTATTTATAAATATGGGCTTGTAAATATTATATTCCAGTGCCTTTGGGTATTTTCCTCAAGAAATATCAAAATTTCAAATCCTTTGTCTTTCTATACAACTTCCCAAATAGTCTGTGGGATACAATTTTGCCATTATAAAGTAAATGGTATAAGATATGTGTCCCAAAATAAGTTTAAAAAAATGTGCTATTTGTGGAAGAATAAATAATAAATAAAATAATAAAAGCACTAAGATAAAAAATGTACAGTAACAGAATCATGTTGATGTTACTGTAAGAGAATTTAGTGGATCAAACTGCACAATACCCTCAAAACACATGTCTCTAAGCAGATTATCCATCACATGACCTACTTCCAGAATCAGGCTCTACCTTGATATTCTACTTAAAAAAATGGATGTGGATTACACACAATTCATGCTTAACTATTGCAGTAGCATTGATAAAATATTGACCTAAAAATAATCAAACTTCACAGCAAAGGAATGAATATATGAGTAAAGTAAAATATGCTTTTCTCTAAAAAAAATAAACTGGTGTGCAAAATAATAAATTTAGGGAAAAAGTAGCTGGGAGTGGTGTATACCACATAAAAGTAAATGTCATTCACATATTAAATAATAAAGTTTCTGAACTAATCACCTAGCCACAGAGTTTGTCTACCACAAATAGTCAGCACATGCAGAGAAAAGAATAACAAAAAGTTCTGAATAATTGCTAATAATTGAAATCAACTGGTTGAAAAAGCTTTTAATCTGATTATTTTGCAAGACTCAAAATGATCTCCTCCTGAAATAATAGGTAGAAGAGAATACACGGAAATGAGGAACCACAGAAGAGTCATCTACTGAAATGTGTGAACAGGAATCACGAGCAGCAATCTGGTTTGGCCTCAGGCCATACTTTGCTTATTACAATTCCCGGATGCTTCCTGAGGCTACCTGGATATGCAGCCGTAAAGTAATGGCTGAATGCAGTTACCAATTTACCTCAGATATTAGAAGCTAACAGAGATGAACTATCCATTTTTATCAGTTTGCAATGAGTGAAAGAAATATAGTTTAATTGAATTTAAGAGAAAAACAGTCACATTAGGGTCCAACTGCATTAATGCTTGAATACTCACCTAGCTCTTTCTATTCTACTTAAAATGCAAAAAAGCATAAATAAAAGACTTATACTTGTGTAGTTTTCCAATACCAGAAATTTCCTACTCTTTTATCTATTCAATATCTCTGAGCAGGACATAATATTATGTCCATTTTTTAAGTAAAAAACCTAAGTCCAGAGAAGCTGTGACTTTTTCCCAGGACATAGGGCTGCAATTCAAACCAAGATGACCCAACTCCCAGCGTGTCACTGTTACCATTACCCAAAGATGGTTCTTTCTTACAAGCAGTGAAAGTTACCTGCTCTATTACATATTGAGTTTATAGGCCATTTTGAACACAGATGCACATGTGACTGAGGTAATTATGGAATACTGTAATACTTCACAGATAATATAATGACAGATCAACGTACATGGTTCTTTAACCACATATGAATTTGCCATAGGTAAGTTTACCTTAAAGATCACTTTAGAGCTAGAAGGGTAAATACCCACAGGCTTCCTAGAACCTTTAAAGGAGAATAACGAAAGCAATTCTGGAGAAAGTTCAAACATTGATGAAACATCTGTAAAGTTTTTCAGTGGTAGTAATGAAATGGGAGCAATAATTATGCTAAGGTCAGACTCTAATGAGTTAATTTAATGTCATGAAATGATCAGGAATTATCACATGCAATATGGGAACATTAAAGAGAGAACATTATACTCACAAAAATTAAGATTTCAATAACATATATTGTAAGGCTAAAGAAGGAAGAAATAGTTACACACACACACAAATCTCGCAATTACTAGTCATATAATCTGGTCAGTTGGTTCACTTCAGAAATAGTTAAGGAGTAAAAATAATGGTAGTGGTATGGTGGAAAAATAATTCATTAAGGTATTAATCTGTGATTTTTGGCCCCAGATTCCAAAGCCATATTCAAATCAGGCTATTTTCTATTTCCTTGTCTCAAGGATGTGTGTGTGTGTGTGTGTAAGATAGAGAAGCACACTGTAGATTGTGTAGAGGAATCCTGGAAGATTCCCCAGTCTTGAAGAAGGTGGAGACTGGCAGCCCTGGGGATACCTGAGACTCAGGGATGGCTAGCGGGGAATTCCCTAGGCATGTGGCGAAACCTTTGAGGAGAGGGCTGTGGATGAGGGCAGGAAGGCTGTGCAAGGGCAAATATAAGTTTTAAAGTAAATAAAAAGGTAAAAAGGCCTGGGAAGGGGGCAGGAGCAGATTAGAGGGAAAGGAGACATTGTATTAAAAAGATAAAATCTTAAAAGAATAAATAAATAAATAAATAAATAAATAAATAAATAAGAGGCTTAATTCTCCCTGTTGAAACTAAGAGACTCCCCCATCCCATTTTTCTTAGAGCATTACTTATAAGTTCTTTCTCTGTTTGAAATATATTTAAAAGCTAGTAAGTCTCTTGTGGCTTTAAGACCCAGAGATGTCTTTCCCAAGGACATGAAGCCACCTCTTTGAGATGCAATCATCAAAGAAAGCGGCACCCCTCTCTCAGTTTCTGCAGGAAAGTAGAGGCTAACTTCTTCAGGTACCTCCCTCCAAGTAACAAAACTACCTCTGGTCATAAAGGTAGAAGAAGTTAATTTACCTTGGGATAATGACAATTAGCTAACTCTTCTGGTCACCCCATTTACCAGATGAATTTAGGATGAACTGTGTGTGACATGGTGTATCAAGTCCTCCAACTTGAGGACTAGCTCATGTTTATCTTGAAGACACAGGTTGTATCTGCCTGCTATATAAAAGGGTGAGATTTATTTCTGTCCATCTCTTAGTGAATTTCCTGTAATGTGTATCACATTCTGGTTTAATGTTTGATCAGTAATAGGATGGTATTCTTTCTCATCCACCTTTGTGGAGAAGTTTTCTGCATTGACAGGAGACTTTGTTTTGTTTTATCTCCCTAAAAGCTGGACCAGAGGCTCAGAACATCTCCTTCACCAAAGAGTCCCATGCTCTAAGTATGGGACTGAACCTCCCAATAGTCTCTGTGGTTGCTGACATGGACTTGAGAACTGGAGGGGCCCTTACAATGCTTTGGTAGCATATACATAGGAACATCTCTGGCCTGGCCAGTGTAGCTCAGTGGTTGAGCATTGACCCATGAACCAGTAGGTCATGGCCGGATTCCCGGTCAGGGTACATGCCCGGATTGTGAGCTCAATCCCCAGTGGGGGGCATGCAGGAGGAAGCCAATCAATGATTCTCTCTCATCACTGAGTTTCTATCTTTCTATCTCCCTCCCTCTTCCTCTCTGAAATCAATAAAATACATTTTAAAAAATAATAATATAATTTTTAATGCTTTCTGTGAATGCAAACAAAAAAATTGAGTTCAGCCCTGGTGGGTGTGGCTCAGTTAATTGGGTGATGTTCAGTGCACTGAAAGGTTGCTGGTTTGATTCCCAGTCAGGGCACATGCCTGGGTGGTGGGCTTAATCCCTGGTAGGGGGCATATAGGAGGCAGCTGATCAAGGCCTCACTTTTACATTGATGTTTCTCTCTCTCCCTCTCCCTTTCTCTCTCTCTAAAAATAAAAAATGTATATTTTAAAAATCTGTTTCATAAGAAAGCATCTTAATATAAGCAATTAAATATATAAATGATCTTCCAACTAAACTGATAGGAAGTTATTTGCATTTGTAGACTATACATTAAATTATTATAACCACACAGTTGAATAAGGAGTAGGAGATTATATATTTGCTATAGCCAACTCAAGTAGAAGAATTAACTACACAGTTTTAGCTTACTGAAATAAAATTAAAAAATAACACAAAAAGCATTTAAAAATCACAAAAACATGCAGTAACTTTCTACAGAATACTATATTAGACTATAATATTATATTTTTACTCAAGTATTTTTTTAATGCATTCAACAAAAATCAAAGTGGGAAAAAGCAGTCTTATAGAGTACTGAAAAATCTGTAAAAAGACAATCCCAAATGTTTGTAACAAATATAATTACTTTGTAAATGCAACTTGGTGTTTTCTATTTTAATTTGCTTATAAATGATGGCAAAAATACAATGCATTATGTATTTGGGTCATATATTTCTAAAAATAAGCTGCTTCTATAAAAGAGTGAATTGAAAGAACAAGTGAAATCAGTTTCTAATAATACCATGCTTTGTCAATAACATGTTATCTATTTTTTGTATGACTAAAAAAACTCAGTGCTTATAAGTTTTTGACTTTCAACCAAACTCGTGCGCTTATAAAAAATATATACGAAAGTAAATTAATTCATTTTAGTTAATAAAGAACCAACCAAGAAGTGTATTAATCATACATTAAGCACTCGCTAAATGGAAAGGAGATTGCTTACACATTTGAATGAATCCTCCAAACATTAAAATCTATCTGCTCCCATCTTTCACGAATGCACCATTCACCACTGAGGTGGGTTCACATCTGGACTTGGTTAAGCAGAATAGCTTTGGGGAAGCCTCCTTATTCTTCTCAACTCAAGTATCTTCCAGAGTCTTGTGTGAGAAAGAAGGGGACCAAATATCTCTCTAACACCATGTAATCTGAACCCCGTGGAAAAGATAAAGCCAAAGGTCACTGGTTCAATGAGACAACTCCATATAATGACTAAGAAAGATACGCTAACATGCAAAATTGGATATTAGAGTTTCAAAACAAGAATTTCAAAAAACTTAGTCGCCAAAACCGGTTTGGCTCAGTGGATAGAGCGTCGGCTTGCGGACTGAAGGGTCCCAGGTTCGATTCCGGTCAAGGGCATGTACCTTGGTTGCAGGCACATCCCCAGTAGGAGATGTGCAGGAGGCAGCTGATCGATGTTTCTCTCTCCTCATTGTTTCTAACTCTCTATCTCTCTCCCTTCCTCTCTGTAAAAAATCAATAAAATATATTTAAAAAAAAAACTTAATTGAGGAACAAAAGGTACAGAGAAGTGCCATTCATTCATTCATTCATTCTAAGTTCACAGAGTGCTTACTATATTTGCAGCATTGTGATAAGTGCTGAGCAAATCAACAAGAAAAATAAAATACGGTCCATGTCATCCAAGTAATCAGAGCAAAGCAGAGGAATTAGAACATGTCCACAAATAAAATGAGATTTAATATTCCTTTAAAACAGTCTCTACTGTTTATAACACGAGAATTTATCTTGGAAAAAATTAATTAATCACATGATCTTATTTTAAATGTCACACGTTTTGAGGCAGGCACTCTGAATTTTCAACTGCATCCTGTCAGCCTTTTAATGTCTAGAAAATCTCTACATTTCTCTGGTCATACTTTTAATCTCTACCAAAAAAGAATTTTGCCTGTAATAAGTAAACTAACTTTCAGTGTGGATACAATTCCATGAAATGACCTAAGTTGGAAATTACTTTGCAAAACATTTAACCAATGCTGATCTAGTTAAAAGTAAATTATAAAAGTATATTTTTGGTTCATCTGTACTTACTAAATTGTGCCAAGTCAAATTCTAAAGCCCTCATTTTCTCTATCACAATAACTTACTTCACCAGTGTGATAGATGCAGTTAAACAATGACTTTTTATAATCTAAACATTTTCTTTTCAAAATAATTTCAAGATGAATTAGAAGACAATTACTTCAATTGTTCATTTGATGTTTGATATAGTAATATTTCATTAAATAGTCCAACTATTACAAAACACAACATATTACATTATTTTGTGTCTGTTCACATGTCTTAGGGCAAAGTGCAAAATTATTTTAAAAAATGTCTTGAATAAAGCATTTATTTATGTGGCACTAACCACTAATTTGAAATTACCATGCTCAAAAATAAAAGAAGTTATGACAATAATGCCTCATCAAATAAAAATATAGAGAAATAAATTATTTTAAAAATAAAGTGATTATAGAGTTGGAAAGTACAAAAGTCAAAAGAGGGATGTGCGCTTTTGTTAGCATGCAAACAAATAGACAGGCATAAAGCTCACTTCCCTCAAGAAAATGTCCCATGCACCCTGAACAGAACAGAGCTTTAAAGTCTGGGCTAGAGTTTTTGTGTTAATTTCAGACCTATACCTGAACGGCAAAATGAACCTGCAAGTTCTCTCTGCATGTATAAAATAGTCTCTTCAATTGGCAATAAAAAAATCTCTTAATTTGTGTGCACCCTGGGGATAGCTGGTCTAGCCAGAAATTAGATTCCAAGTTATCTTAAATTTTACAGAGCTCCTGTTCTGATTGATTTATATAGATTAATAAGTACTTACATAATTCTAATGTAAGGAAAATAAAGAATCCAGAGGGAAGAAAGAAGCTGAATTTCTAATACTTTGAAGATGCTTGTCCTTTAAGAAAATCTATTCTCAAGAAATTGCTGACTTTGAAAATATAAGACTTTGGCTTAGAATCAGCTTTATGAAAAGCACAATGAGATATCATTTTATTTCACATGAAACACGATCATTATGGGGGGAAAAAGCAGACAAGTGTTGACAAGAATGTGGAGAAATCGGAATCCTCAAACATTGCTGTTCAGCTGATTGGGAAAACACTTCATCAGTCCCTCAAAATGTTAACCATAGAGCTATTATATGACCTGCAATCCCACTCCTTGGTATATAAAGAAGAGATGACCCCCAAAATTAGGGGCTTTTTACCATGGTTTTACCTTTCACTTTGTGAAAGCTTCCTTATACTAGAAGAGGCTCCTTTCTACACCCTGCCGCAACTCCCTTAGTGCTACTATGCATCCGTATTTAACACTGGCTTGTGAAATTGTAACTTCCAGAAACAAATTTTTTAAAGTGTATTAAACAATGATTTCAGGTTGGGGACAAAACAAGAACCATAAACTTCCTAATGATTATTGACTATTAGCAAACATTTCCAGAATAGTAATGCTACATGTAAGAAATTAAAATTCCATGCCCTTGAAAAACAATATAGCAAATTTCTAAAACAGAATTGGAATAAAAAATTTACAACTTTCTAAATTACCCAACATAAAAGTTTTTACAGTTTGACGTTATACTACCCTCTATGACCAGCACAACAAAATGAGAAGAGACACCTTGAGAAAGCTAAACTATTGAATTACTTAAAGAAAGTTCTCTCCTTGATGCACCCTAACATTTACTTATTGGTATTTTTATCTATAGTTATAAACTTCCCTCCTTAGGCCTATATTATATCTCTGGAAAGACTCTTTAATAGGACATTTTTGCAGAGAAATCATTGTCAAATCATCTAGAAAAATAAAAAGAGAACATGAAAGTGGATCCAGGAAAACTTTTACAGATGCTTTTCTCAAAAGAATGAAGTTTGAAAACCATGGTCACATATTTCATCATGCCATGAACTAAATATGGGTAACTCTGAGAGAAGATTTTTCATAATAAGAATAAATATTTAATGCAATCATTCAAACTATTTTTTAAAATGGTTATTATTCTACTGACTTGTTTCTCTTTAACCCTAGCAAGAGATTTTTTTAAAAAAATCATAAATTTGTTATTTAAGAGCAAAATCTGTAAGGGTAAAATTCTTTATGTTGTTAAGAATTGATCATCCCATAAATAACAACTTATGATTTAAAAAAAAAGTCCAGTTACAAACTCCCCACTGTCCTATCTCCCCCCACCTTATCTTTTATGAACTTTTGTACAAAACTATACTTGCTTCATCAATGCATCAGGTAACATGATTTCTAAAAGCAAACAACAATTAAAAGCCATGAGGAGCCAGTTTTTAAAAAGCATGACTCATTAGTTACTATCTTGATATAAAAATGTATCTTTTACACTTGTTTAAAAAGTAGGTACAGCGGGGCCTTGACTGACAAGTGTCCCGACTAACGAGTTTTTCGAGATACGAGCCGTCTCTCAGCTGATTTTTTGCTTTGAGTTGTGAGCTAAAATTCGGGTTACGAGCCAGCTTCAGATACCCCACCACTAGTTGGCGCAGCGAACATCACAGTGAATGCCACAACATCAGCCCAGCATCATGTGTCTCACTCGTTCACAACTGATTTGACATAGGAGTAATTTGAGTTACGAGCTCCGTCACGGAACGAATTAAACTTGTAAGTCAAGGCCCCACTGTATATGCATCTTTCATAGTTTGAAAGAATAAGAAAACTAGGCAGTGTTCTATTTTCCATAGTATTGCTGATGTTTATTGCAAAATAGTCTTACCTTATAAAGCCTGGCACTTCTTTGTGTGAAAATAAAAGTTATTTAGAAATGTACCAAGTTCATTTTTAGTTGCTGTATTCACAAATCAATCACCCTATCCCCTGTCCCCTCCTCCCCCCAAAAATACTAAAGATAATCATAACCAGTAAAGGACTGAATTTGGAGGATTCAATTCAGTTTGTTTAACAGCAAAGTGCTAATGTTATCAAAAGAGTTATCTAAATTCAATATTCTGCCACCAAATAGAGAGTAAAAAAGACAAAATCAATTTAAACCAGCTGGAAGGACTTTCAATGAAGTAAATGATCATAATTTTACCTATGAGAGTGTGCACTTGTATAAAATAATCTCCTATTATAAGCTATTACCTATGTCAAATGCAAGGTGATTCTTTATGAGAGTCACTTTCTTTATATGTAAGTACACAAGCTTCCAAGATATTGTTAGATTTGTTTCAGGCTAAGTGTGGTTTTAAAATAAAACACTGCCAGGATATAAAATATGTGATCAATAATACTTTTTGTTGGAGTTAATAAAAGGAAGAATTATGTTAGCTAAGCTTAGGTCAGATCATATACACTAGTATTATAGTCACATTTATTCAGCAAAACTAAGTAGAACTCATTAATCTTATATTGATCAAAAAGGAGATTGCTTTAGAAAAGTACCATTTTCTTCCCTTTCCACTCATACCAACACACACACACACACACACACCTCTGTAAATTATTATTTCTCCACCAAAAATGAAAGAGCTCAGAGAAATAGAGAAAGAACCACCAATTAAGTAATTTGTTTAATACTCAGTTTTTTTAAAAAAGGTAAGACAAGAGCTGGCTTCAGTGTTCTTGATGAGAAAGGCAATTCATTGAACAACCTCAATAGGTTAAAAGCTTTTTAATAAAATTATGACATATGACAAACTATTTAAAAATAAATGGTTGATATATGCATTCTAATCAAGAGAAGAAAATAACTAAAAATGATGGTATTTTACAGGTATTTCCTCCCTATGTTTAGCCTGAAAACCACAAAGTTCACTTAAACTCTCATTGCCATAATAAGCACAAATAACCTACCATTATGGGAAGTGTTGTTAAAGGGACAATGAGTCTGGCTAGCCCTGCAAGAATAGCTGAAGTGTTAACACCAAGTGCACATAACACCAGCATTATTATTCACTTAAACTTTTACTAGGTAAGGAATTAAAAATTATCTATTTTAAAGTGGACTCATCCAAAGTAATAATATTCATGACATCAAAGATATAACATTCTAATTATATTTTTTTCTAACACAGTATGTTTTACATTAAATAAAGCCCCCCAAATGATCTCATGTACCATTATTTGTAAAGACAAACACATTTAATGAAAACAAACTAGGTAATTTTCAATCTGATTTCCTTTTCACAGAAAAGAACTGCTGAACATACACTAGCATCAAATTTTAAAACACACTTAATGTTCAATTTAATGTCATGCTTGCTACTTGTGCACTGCAGTACATCATTTAAACTTGAAAACAGTTGAACAAAGGCAGCTGAGTTGATATATTGAACCCCAAATACTCACTGTCTCAGTCCCATATTGGGAATTCAATGAGCTATGGAGAAATTGTAATTTACACCAAATGAAAGTGTATAGTGTACACTCAAAGGACAGGCTGACTGAAGGTTCCACTTGGACCCTATCTTCCTGAGCACAGCCTCTGTGGTTTCTACAGCAGATAAGAGTTCAGAGTGACCTTTCACTCCCCTCGGGTGTGATTTCTACACACGAGGGAGAAGAAAATGGTATAAAATGTGGTTTAATATGACAACTCTGCTACTTGTGTTCTATAGAAAAATCACTTTTTTGAGCTCTTGGTTTAAATTACATCCATTCTCTTCACTAAGTCAGTTCATTCCATTCCTCCGCAGTAAAGTTTCAAATCATCTACCTCTGCATCTACCGAGTGCTGAGAAAGGTCAAGTCCCTTAGGCTGTATTGCTCCTGACAGCAGACAGAATCATCATCAAAAATCAGAGAGCTAAGAGGACATATAAGTTCATAATGGTTTAAATTATATTAAATATCACCATTCCGATGAATGGAAACTAATCAAACTTTACCTATTAATATAAACTCTGTAATGTTCCTAGATATTCATTTTATTATTTTTCCCCATGAGAACTGGGAATGCGCTCCTTCTAGCATATAACTTCTTTGTGAAATATAGTGATTAATAATACTACGTGAAACATTCACTTAATAAAGTTCACAACACTATATAACAAGTGATAGAAAAGAAATCATGGATTCTAACCACTTTGTCCTCCTTTGTGAAAGCATCCAAGGAAGCAGAATAAAGAAAGAAGAAAAAGAAGAAGAGAAAAACAAAAATAAGGCATATATTAATAAACAGATTTTTAAGAAAAACAATTATATGTCACTCTTAAGTGTTAAAACACAGGTACATATATTGAAAATTAAATGTTTACTCTTCCCTCCAAATAGTCATTGTTCAATCTTTCATTGAAAATGCACGTATATAGATCCTGCTATATGCTAGATACAAAAGTTGGGCACTGTAATTTCTAAAATTTTTAGAAATTGGATTATGAAATACACATTTAAAACATTCTTAAGAAAGAAAGCTTAATTCACTAACATAGTCTACCTATTATTAAAGGATACATTAAAATGCATTTGTATGAATAATTTTATAAAATTAGTATTAAAATATTTATAGTTACAAATTGAAAAAAATCTAAGAATGGGAAATGTTTATAATAAGTAAAAGTTAAAAAATACTTTATTTTAACCATAAATTATTCCACAAGCAATATTTATTTGTAATACACATTTCAACATTTAACTATCATACAAAAAAAACAACTTTTTACATTTTTTGTCTTATGTTCAAGATTAAATAGTTTAAGTTGTGTGTGTTATTTTTAAATTTTATTCTTTTTAATATTTTTTCCAAAATTGGATTGGGTTTAGTAAAAATGGATGAACTACATTAGGACAGACTGTCTACTCTAAAGCATTCTCTCCTAGCTCAATTTTCTTTAAACACCTTTCCTTTTTGAAACATGAGCTTAACCCTAATAATTTTAATATATAAATGTTTAACTATATTTATATTAGTTTGCCTCAAACTTATAATAGGAAGTTAAACACAGTCAGTCAGCATTAACACTCAGCCGATTTGCACCCTAAAATATCATTCTCAGGTCTGGTTTGTGAGAATTCATTCCAAAAACAGTATGTTTAAGAATACTAAATAAGGGAAAATTAACAAATAGGTCTTGTACACTTTTTATGTGCCAGACAGTACCTTAACTCAAGGTTGTTCTAGAAAGCCTTTAAGGTGGCATAGAACTTTTAGAAGTAAAAACGAAAACTTATGTGGCTATAAGAATAAAACATAAAAATATACATTTCAGAAAGAACCTAATTTTAACAATTTTAATTGAATTGTCTTCCCAAGGCCACAGAGATAATAGTAGGCTCATGTTAAAGTATAATATCTATTTTACTGAATGCCTTAATTCTACTGGAAAAGATGTAAGAATACCCTACCTACTACTTAAGTACACTACCAAAAAATACAATGCTGATTGGGAGGTTCAGTGTAATTTTAACAGTGATTTTCCAAATTAGGAAGATATCCAAAGTGCCTAAAGCACTCCAGTTATTTTAATTATAACTTTGTATTACATTAAAGTTTATACATGATTAGATAATATGTGAAATTTTTTAAACAAACAATGGGAATTATTTAGATATATGATAATCTTCTTTAAATTTTATCTTTTTATTGAAAGTATTACAGATGCCCCCCTTTTCCCCCTATTGGTCCCTTGTACCCCACCCCCTCTTCCAGGCCTTCACCACACTATTGTCTGTGATAACCTTAACTTCTACAATACATTGAAGATCTGTATCAAAGAAAACTCATACAGACATCCCTATAAATAATTCCACTGTATCAACATTTGGAATATAATAAAGTACAACATTAAAATGTGTTCTAAACTAAATACTTATTAGAATTAATCTAGTACTTCACAAAGTTTAATATTAAGCCCCTTATATTATTATCTTATTGCCTCAAAATTTTGAATATATTTAAAGCACTGGCATAATGGAAGAGGAGCTGTTATTTAAGGCAACTAAGGAAACTACATCAAGTTGAGACTAGCTCATAGAGAACAAATAAGTTTTAAAAGGCACATTAAAATGCTTTAACATACTCTTTAAAAATTTGAATAAGTTCCATGAGATAAAATAAGCACTATATTTCTTTAACATGATATGAAATTATGTTACATTTAATGTCATACTTTGCATTTTACCTTCATTCAATCTGAAACCAATGTTGCAGAAACTAAAAGGGTTTTTTGTTTTATTTTGTTTTTTACAAGAACTGGCCATATCTTTCAAGTTTTACAACTCATGATACTATATCTGCGTTTACTGCATTCTTCAGAAAATAAATTTACTTCTACAGATAAATCAGTTGATTCTGAATGGGAATAATTTATTAAGATACAACATATAGCCCTGGCCAGTTTGGCCTGGTGGACTGAGCTTCGTCCTGCAGACTAAAGAGTCCCAGGTTCGATTCCAGTCAAGGGCATGTGCCCAGGTTGCAGGTTCAATCCCCAGTAGGGTGCAAGCAGGAGGCAGCTGATGGATGATTCTCTCTCATCATTGATGTTTTTCTCTCTCTCCCTCTCCCTTCCTCTCTGAAATAAATAAAAATATATATTTTTTAAAAGATACAACATATAGAAACTATCTTTTTATGAATTATTTTCATCACTACTGCACTACTGTGAATCTTATGAAAAACAAAAGAACGAAATGGGGAGGGGCATATTGACATGTACATTTATGCACGCTTTTGCTCTCTAACATGCAAGGAATATTTCTGCTTGGGAAGCTACAGATTGGTATCCACATTCAACACTTCTCTCACGCCCCCCGAATACTCACGTTGTTCGATCGCAGAGACACGCGGCCTCCACAGCGGGCGCAGAATTTGGTGCGGCAGTAGGAGCAGAGGTGGCCACACCCATCAGCAAACTTTGTTTTGTGACAGATGCCACAAGTCGGAGCATCGTCTCTGTGCTCGCCCTGGTAACGCCGGGCTTCTTCCCCTATTTTTCTCACTTGTTCCTTATAGCTTTCAAACTGTTGATGCAACCTCCTGGCAAAAGAGAGAATGGTAGCAAACTAAATAAATGATGGAAGACAAAAAGAATTTTTTTCCAAACAGAATTGATTCACAGCTACTTGAACTAAAGCAAAACATACCAAGCAACTTTTCCACTAATCTTACCTACAAAGGTAAGAAATGTATTACCCTGTATTCTATTAGTCCCAATTGTACCTGCACTAAACCACACAGATGTAAGCAGACTCTATAGAATCAATCTTTGTTTCCAACAATGGAATTCATGTACCAGTTCCATGCCTCTGCCACTTTTAGACAGACAGCTTTCAAAGTATTTCAGCTAGGTCTCAACACCTTCCACTCCTGTGTGTATATAATTGAAGCAAAAGTTATGCAAAATACTCAGCCTAATAACTATATGTGATGTTCTCTGATATTTTCTATCTTACTCTAAATTTAATACTGACTACTATCTTTCAAAAGTGTCACAGTAAAATTGATTCCATAATCCATTATTTATGTATGATCCATACTTGGGGGGGGGACCTTTTAAACTATGTTGCTAGGCAATCTGTGTTCTACAACGTATCTTCCTTCACCCCTACTTCCTAGAAACCGTGTATTTTGCTTCAAGTATTTGATAAAATACACAGAATGATAGCTTATACATTATATTTTAACTTGGTGGTTCTTCCAAGTCACATTAAATGTTGTAAACCACACTTTATAAATATTCAGATTTTTACATGCCCCACATTTACAGTTAATATGATTCAAGTCCCCGCCCCTCCACATCGGTTCAAATGCCTCAATCTTAAATCGTTACAAGGAGAAACCATTAGCTGTTCTGTATAGAACATTAGGATATCCAGGGACTCCCCAGTGAAAGGATGCCTTAGTTTTGTAAATGAGAACTGAGAGAGTCATCCTAAGCCTAGCCAGCAGTCATTGGCTATTACACCAAAAGAGAAGCTCCTGGGAAGTGACTAATCAAATGTATCTGAGAATCAGAGCTCGCTTGCTGGGCGTGAGTATTCCTTAGGACACGGGGCACACACATACATGCTCTTGTTCACTCAGGCAGTTAGCTTGACCCACCACATCTAACATAGCCATGGGGAACTGGTACTCCCTGGAAACAGAACCAAGTAAGTTAAGTCCAAGCACTGCACTTGAAGTACTGGGATTTCATTATGTTTTCCTTTTGACATCAATAGCTTTTGAGCGGAAATCTACTGATTACTTTTAAAGTTCAGAAATACTTTTCCTGCTTTGCCCATTAACCTTTTTTCCCTAGTTAATTCCCATAATTAAAGCACATAAAGTACTTTAGAATCTGAAACCTTTTCAACTTAAAGACTAGTTAATTTCAGTTTATAGAAGGATTTGGTGATATGTTATTTGATAAATGCAAGAATACTTGATCAATTTATTGAAGTTATTGGATACATTACATTTAAAAAAAAGCAAGCAGAGTAAAAAAGAACTGTAGGTATCTATTATTTAAAAAGTAACCATACAAAATAGCACTGAAAATCTTAAAACTTGTATTAAAGAAAATAATTATTAAGGAGTAGGAGTAAAATAATACCTCAAATCAAAGAAACAGAAATAGACTTTAAGCGTAGAGGGAGTCCATGAATTAGTATTTATTGTGAGAACCACCAAATCAAATCCACTTAAGAAAATACAAAAGAGAAGAAAGCTAAACTAAAGGAAAAGCTTCCCTATAAACTTATTTTGTATTACAGAACACAGTTTAGTATGGGTATAGGCAAAATATATGGTAAGAGGCCAAATTGTAAATATTTTAGAACTTGCAGGCCACATAATTTCTGTTGCAATTTCTCAACTCTACTATTATAGCATAGAAATATGCATAATGATAAATGTGACTAAATTCCAATAAAACTTTATTTCCAAAACAGATGATAGGCCATTTGACAACTCCTGATAGTATGCTTTATACTAAGATATAATGGTTTGAAATTAAAAGTCTCTCTTGTTTTTTTAATTCAAACAAGACTTTTATCCATTCCATAAGGCCCAATTAAAAGGCCATCTATTTCAGGAAACATTTATACAATATATGTGTGCAGGACACTGACCACTGAGATGAAACCTAACTGTACTGCCATCTCATAGCATTTCACTTGGTTATTCATAAGCTACTTCATCTTTGTTTTTGTTTACCATATATTATTACTATTCCTATAAATGACATCTCTCTTCTACCAAACAGTAAATTGAATTAGAAATGAATAGTTTGGCAAGATAGTGAAGACATATACCTCCTTAACAGTAGCCAATGCATATTTGCTTAATGGAAAGATTATATATATTTGTCTTAGTCCATTTTAAGAAAAAACAAAAAATAAATTTATAAACAAGTTCATGGTGAGGACTAAATATCCTGAAAAATTCTATTGCCACACATGCTGGAAAATATTTAAAAGAATACTTTTTAAATTCGTGTTTGAGTTGGAGAGAAAGTATGGCGATCCTCAAAGGAGAAAAATGAAATAGGAGCAGTAATTCAGAGAGGTAACACAGCTCTGACACAAACATGCCCTAGCGACATGTACGGAGTCTCTGTGACCAAGAACGTGTTTTAACTTTTGTACAAGTGGCTGAAAACAAAAATTTAGTTACGTAGCCTCCAAAAGGATCTGAAATAGAGCATATAATATCCAAACTAGAAGAGGGAAAAACAAGGAATGAAAAAAAAAGCATTCCAAAAGAAGACAAAAAATTGAAACAAACAAACATATACAAAGCAGGACAATTAGAAGTAATGGTATGCGATGGCAGACACAATCCAGCACTCAGGAATCACAGTGACTACAGCATTATCGAAACACAGAGATCATCACATTACATTTTTTTAAATTTATTTTTATTGTTGAAAGTATTACAGATGTCACCCATTTTCTCTTGACCCCCTCAACCTGCATCCTTCCTCACTCCAGGCCTTCACTCCACTATTGTCTGTGTCCATGGGTTATTCATATGTGCATATATAAGTTCTTTGGTTGATCTGTTCCCTCCCCAGTCCCTCTGAGGATCCTTTCTGTTTCATGCTTCCATGCCTCTGGATCTATTTCATCCCTCTGAGCTGTCAGTCCGTTCTCTGTATCTATGAGTCTGTTTCTATTTTGTTTGTTAGTTTATTTTGTTCATTAGATTCCACATAAATGAGATCATATGATATTTGTCTTTTTTTGGCAAGTGCTCATCAGTAGATGAATGGATAAAAAAAAGCTGTGGTACATACACACAATGCAGTAATAAAGAAGGATCTCTTACCACTTGAGATAGCATGAATGGACCAGGAGATTATTATGCTAAGTAAAATAAGCCAGTTAGAGAAAGACAAATATTACATCACGTTAGATTTCTAAACATCAGTTACATACGGTATAGAGGAGCTATAACCAAACTATACAGGCACAGAATGTTTTAAATAAGTGATTGAAAAAATATATCCCAGGGAAAGATTAACAAAAACAATACCAAACATACAATATTTAAAGCAAAAGCTTTACTATAGATAAAGAGCTTAACCTACTATTTAAAAAGTATTAATTTCATGTTGTACATGACAATTCTAAACTTGAGTGCATATAATAACATATAAAGTAAAAAAATGATAAAACCACTAGGATAGAGAAATTCATCTTCATTGTAGGCTATTTTACTCACCTCTCTCTCTGTAATCAACAGACCAGACATATGAAAAATAAATAATGATAGAGGAGAGTTAAATAATACAATCAAAATTTAGATATGTATATATGTGCCCAGGAGACTAAACTTGTTAAACTTGATGAGTACTATATTTATTGTACTCACAGGGAGAATACATATTGTTTTCATGATGAGATGAAATTTTTCCAAGCCTAGGCTTCAAAAGTATTAGAAATGTTTTATTTCTTTTTTTTCTTCAATATATTTTATTGATTTTTACAGAGAGGAAGGGAGAGGGATAGAGTTAGAAACATTGATGAGAGGGAAACATCGATCAGCTGCCTCCTGCACACCCCCCACTGGGCATGTGCCCGCAACCAAGGTACATGCCCTTGACCGGAACTGAACCTGGGACCCTTCAGTCCGCAGGCCGATGCTCTATCCACTGAGCCAAACCAGTCAGGGCAGAAATGCTTTATTTCTTAAGCTGAATGATGGATGCATGAGGTATGCTTTATTCTCTTTGTCCTCTTTGTATGTATGAAACATTCATATTAAAAAGAAAAAATGCAGTTCTATTTCATCAAATATCACTAACAAATTAGTGCCATAAGAACTGAAAATAATGAATGGATGTGACAACATTATTATGTATAAAATAAAGTTGACCATTTATGCCATCTAATTAATTTTATGAGGATCTGCATATACTAGTATTTAAACAAATAATAACTGTATGAGAAAGATAATCTTATTCCCATTTTATTGATGAGGAAACTACTTTTTGTCGTGGACTTGCTTCTATTCTATTATTATTATGAATATATTACCTTAAATTCACATTCTTCAGATCTTACACCGAGTTCACATAAAGTATGACAACAAATATGGATGTGACATGAAAATAAAAGGTTTTTTGGACTCAGGAAAGTGTTATCTGTCAGATATTGCCAATTTTTGATCATGGCTAATGAACAAGAGCTGACCATGGAAAAGCAAAAGTTATGCAGATGAACTCATGCCATGAAACTTCTGTAGAGCAGACATTTGCCTCACTCACTAGAGGCATGCCTCTTTCACTGTGCTTCTCAGATATTGCATTGTTTACAAACTGACGGTCTGTGGTAATCTTGAATCCAGCTATCAGCACCATTTTTTTCAACAGCATTTGCTCACTCTGTGTCATGTTTTAGTAATTTTCACAATATTTCAGACTTTTTCACCATTTTTATATTTGTTATGGTGATCTGTGGTCAGTGACCTTTGATGTTATTGTTGCAATTACTTTAGGGTACCACCAACCACACCCATATCTGACAGTGAACTTGATTGTAAATGTTGTGTGTGTTCTGACTGTTCCACCTACTGGCCACTTCCCCATCTCTCTCCCTCTCCTCGGGCCTCCCTATACCCTGAGTCACAACAGTATTGAAATTTGGCCAATAATAACCCTACGATGGCCTCTAAGTGTTCAAGTGAAGGAATAATCACACGTCTCTCTTTAAATCAAAAGCTAAAAAATAATAAGCTTAGAATAGAAGGCATGCCAAAAGACAAAACTGGCTGAAGGCGAGGGCTGGTGTGCCAAACAGTTAGCCAAGTTGTATATGCAAAAGGAAAATTCTTGAAGGAAATTAAACGTGCTACTCCAGTGAACACAGTAATGATAAGACAGCATAGCAGCCTTATTGCTGATATGGATAAAGTTTTGGTGGTCTAGATAGAAGATCAAACCAGCCACAACATTTCCTTAAACCAAAGCCTAATCCAGATCAATGCCCTAACTCTTCTATGACGGCTGAGAGAGCAGAGGTTGGTTCATGAGGTTTAAGAAGAGAAGCATCTCTGACATAGAAAAGTGCAAGGTGAAGCAGCAAGTGCTGATCTAGATGCTGCAGCAAGTTATCCAGCTAGGATAATTAATGAAGTGGCTACACATCATTAATCCTGGAAGAGTTGCTTCTCATGGGTGAGCAGGGAAATGGTTTCTAGAGATAGAATCGACTCCTGGTAAAGATGCTGGGAAGAGTGTTGAAATAATAACAAAGGACTTGGAATATTACACAAACTTAGTTGATAAAGCAGTCACAAGGTTTTGGGGGATTGACTCCAATTTGGAAAGAAGTTCTACGGTGGGTAAAATGCTACGGAACATCATCACAGGCTACAGAGAATTCATTTGTGAAAGAGTCAATAGATATGGCAAACTTCCTGGTGGTCTTATTTCAAGAAATTGCCACAGCCCCCCTAGCCCGTGGCAACCACCACCCTGACCATCAGCAGCCATCAACATCGAGGGAAGACCCTCCACCAGCAAGATGGACTTGCTGAAGGCTCAGATGAGTGTTAGCATTTCTTAGCAATAAGTTATTTTTTAAATTAAGGCATGTACATTTTTTAGACTAATACCATAGCACACTTTCGACTACAGTATAGTGTAAACATAACATATATACACTGGGAAACCCCCAAATTCATGTGACTCATTGCAATATTTGCTTCATTATGAACCCAAAACATCTCTGAGATAGACCCGAAATAATTTCCATTAATTTTCAATTCCTGAACACTATTTATTGCCAAATTCTCTTTTCTCAAGCCACGATGTCCTCCTGAAAGACTCAAAATTCTTTTTTGATGACGTGAACACAGTGCTGGTTTCCTGAGCACAGGTGCAGCTCAGCCTGCGGGGTCTCCCAAGCTGAGAGAGGTGGGCAAGCAGCAACAGGCCCTTCTCCCTTAGGCCACAGCAGGACAGTTTGTAAGATGAGGCTTCCAGATTTGAGTTACGAGGGTGAGGTCTCTAGGTTCTCACTTTCTCCATGGAACAAACATCTTAGAGGGGTGTTCTCTTCCAGTCTCAGGAGAGCGGGAGAAAAATCCAGCCCACAGAGTAGCTCCTATGTATGACAGGCACTGGGGACAGTGTCCTCCTTCCAGAGGGATGTACCTACGGCAGCTCTTTGCCAAGAGCTTCACCTCACAATCCATGAAGCCATTCACACAGCCATCACTTCAAACCCTACCAGGATTCACATCCTACGCCAGCCCTTGGTGGCCTGCAGCCATTTGTACCTTCCTCTCACAGGTAGTTAAAGTTCCTTCCTGGTTTTGGCAATAGGCCATGTTTATACTACTGGTTTGGACATCACAGAAGGGCATAAAATGAGAGAAGAAAGATTACGCTGTTTACCAACCCAGAACTCTCTTATATCTTCAAATCTTCACTGGCTTCTTCCTCTACTTATAGATAGGATTCGCTTCCTTCCTCTGCACTGGAAGTAAAAGTCCAACCCCAGTCCCTGCCAACTTGTCAGACTCATTTCCCAGTGTGCTTCTGAATGCAGACTGGTGCAGCCACTATGGAAGACAGAATAGAGTTTCCTCAAAAAACTGAAAATGGAACTCCCATTTGACCCTGTGATCCCACTTCTAGGAATATATCCCAAGAAACCAGAAACACCAATCAGAAAGGATATATGCACCCCTATGTTCATAGCAGCACAATTCACCATAGCTAAGATCTGGAA
>NW_006296625.1:569963-571431 GCF_000327345.1 Myotis davidii | reverse complement strand
AAAAATTTAAAAAAAATAAAAAATAAAAAAAAAAGAAAGGAGAAAGGGAGGAAGGGGAATGGGGAGGGACGAAGGAGCCACATTCATTACTCTACTTCCTGAAAATCTACTTGCTCTGTAACCTTTTGCAATGCTGTACTGAACTGTCTCTTAAAATCCAACTTAATACCCTTTTTTCAATTTGTATTCTCCTTACATTACTCTGATATCGCACACTGTCAAGATGTCCTCACAATAAAATGTGCCTTCAGAATCAGGATACTGGTAGCGAAACCATAAGCAGCATATTTAGTTTTTGTATCTAATGTTCTGATGCTTTAATCCATATCAAATATGTGACAGTGTTCTATTATGAATAATAAATGGACATGCATATTTTATTACATGGTATTACAGTAAATGCAGGACTGCAAATGTAAAATCTTTTTGTAAAATTTATTTGTACCTTTCAATTTTAGAATTAACAATAAATTATTATTGATTAGCTAGGTTGATGAAATATATGATCACAAATTTCAGATTTAAATGATCTACACAGAAAATACAGAGTGTTATAAAATATGCAATGCTTTTAAAAGGAAATCAGTGATATAGAAACCTTGGTTTTATGCCTGGGTGTTTTCCATGGTTTCACTATGCAATAATGATGCATGATTTTAACGTCTGTGCACTCAACTCAAGAAACTCCAATATTCCAAATGTAGACAAGTTGCGTGATGAACTCCATACATTTGAAGAAAATAAAGATGAATACCTAAAAAGCTTTTTGTCGTCTTCTAAAAAACTAAATGTCATTGTATAATGGAAAATAAATAATTTAAACAGGAAATTATTAATGACATTCTTACCAATAATTATTTGTTGATCATTTATTATAAACTAGAGACCCGGTGCATGAAATTCGTGCATGGGAGGGGTGGTTCCCCAGCCCATCCTGCACCCTCTCCAATCCGGGACTCCTCGAGGATATCCAACTGCCAGGATCGGGCCTAAACTGGCAGTCAGACAACCCTCTCACAATCCGGGAACCTCTGTCTCCTAACTGCTCACTTGCCTGCCTGCCTAATCACCCCCAACTGCCCCTCTCTGCCAGCCTGGTTGTCCCTAACTGCCCTCCTTGCTGGCCTGGTCCCCCCAACTGCCCCCTTGCCGGCCTGGTTGCCCCACGCAGCCTGCTGTTTGGTCATCCATCTGGTTGTTTTGGTCATGACCGCCCCTGGCTTTTTATATATTCGGTTGCCTAATCCCCCCCAACTGCCCCTCGCTGCCAGCCTGGTTGTCCCTAACTGCCCTCCTTGCTGGCCTGATCCCCCCAACTGCCCCCTTGCCGGCCTGGTTGCCCCACGCAGCCTGCTGTTTGGTCATCCATCTGGTTGTTATTAACCACCCTGCCGGCTGGCTTGTTCACCCCACGCAGCCTGCTGCTCAGTCCTTTGCTTGCCCCTTACTAACCCCCCTGCTGGCCAGG
>NW_006296625.1:546790-568042 GCF_000327345.1 Myotis davidii | reverse complement strand
AACAAATGGACACGGACAAGGGGGGGGCGGGGGGCAAGAGCGGGGAGGGTAGAGGGTAACGTGGGGACAAGGACACATATGTAATATCTTAATCAATAAAAAATATATTAAAGTAAAAAAAAAAAGACACACAGAATGATGCTAAGTGACTGTTAATAGTATAATGGAAAATATCACTTTAACTAGCACAGCACTTCACTTATTTCTATTTTGTGTTTTTTTCCTTCCTCTATCTGCAAAGTGACCAGAAGCTAGAAGAAGACAAACCACCTTTTTTCCTGGCTTCCCTTTGCAAAGTCTAGGCTAGACTTTCTGGGAGAAGGATGGGGATGGGAGCAGGTGCTTTGAAGTTCCAAAAGCTTAATCAACAGGTGCTGAGGGAATTGAGGGCTTTCCCCAACATGAAGAGAGGGGCAGAGAACAGAGCAATTTGCACATAACACCTTCAATGGAGAATTGCTTTGGGATGAGAATACAATGGTGGGAAGGTTTGGGTACTGAAAACAAGAGGCATGGACTATGTGTCCCTTCCCAACCTTGGCATAGAACACATGGAACAGGGCACCAGAAGGGCCCATGAAGTTAGTGACATGGAGATTGAAGCCAGGAGCGTTCTTCAGAGATGTTGGGAAAGAGCCTCCAAAAGACCAAGTAGAGTATGTCCAGGAGAGAACCCTGATAACAGAAATTAAACGTTTTGCCAGCCTGATTGGAGGCTTACTTTTAAAATTTTGACCTCACACTGTATTGTCAAAAAATCCACAGTAACCTCAACTCTAAAGCACTGTTCTTGACTCCATGGAATGTACAATCTACTTAGAAAGTAGACATTAGTTAGTAGTTTATGGCAATGTACACCAAGTGAAAAGGAATGGAAATATGTTGTCAGTAAAGTAATAATTTGGGGTTAAATGATCAGTCAGATTTCTTTCACTTGGTTGGTCAAAAAGATGTTCCTAAACAATTTGGAACTTGGATTGTTCTCTGAAATAAATATATGGCACAGGTTAGTGTTAACAGAATAACTAAAGCAAACAAATAAGAAGGCATGCTAAGATAATAAAATGAATGTGAATGCTCCAAAACTTCTCAGAAATGGAAATGAAATCAAATTACCTTTAAAAGTCTGTAAATATTAAAATATAAGCATCCAGTTTATATTTTCTACTGAATGACAGCTTGGTAAGCAGAGATAAATGACTGTGAAGTAAAAACATATATGCATTTAAAATAAATGGTTTATTGGGCCCCAAACACATGCCCCCTTTTTAATGAAACTCTCTCTTCTACTTTGTCACAGAGAGGAGCAGTAAAATTCTATTACATTTCATTTTAATTATAATTTATTTTAACAATAATTGTAAATAGTGGCCCCTTGTATCAGAGCTGAGATGAAAAGAATAAACATCACAGTCTTTGAAGCAAAAAGGTTAACTAATGGAATCTGGTGCTACAGAACTGTTGGAAGGAGACAGGAACAGAGTCTTGGCGAGGTCTCTGGGAATGACATCCAAGCAAAGGCACAAAACCAGCTACTCAAAGTTCTTCACTCAGGAAGCTGCAGAACCAGAAAGCCACGCTCCAAATGGCTGGCACTAGGACCCCACCACCCAGCTGAGGGCTCTGGTTTAGAAGTCACAACCAGGGCCACACTGAGCCTGCTAGAGAGACCAGCAGAATGGATGCCCAGTGGGCTGTTGTGCCCCGCCCCTTCCATTTCATTCAGTTTCAAGTCCTCTCATGGAAGTACATCCGACTGTTGGAACCTAACTCACACCAGGGATTCTAGCTGCAAGAGAGTCTCTAAAATTTAGACTTTAGATTTCTGGTGTCTTAATAATACTCTTTTAGAAGGATTCTGGAACAGATGTTGTGAAATCCTGTTTTCTACTTTAGCTACATACAATCCTCTGATTTATGTCAAATTTCTCCTTGATTTCTTAATTCCACTGCGCCCAAGGCAAGAGATATCTAAATCTAGGGTTTCCCATTCATATATGTCCTCTCTCTGAGTAGAGATCTCTACAGCAAGGTTAAATTTGAAAATGAAGGCATTTTTTTCATACATCTTTTATCTCCCTTGGTAAAAAACAAACAAATAAACCTTCACTACATAACTAAATTTTAATAATAAATGAAAAGTTTGATACTGCCTGTATGAAAATATGCTGAAGAAATATTACATATTTTAATCAGATATCCATCATTGTTTAAAACTTAAAATTTTATCAATCACAGATATGTACATATCAGTATTTCTAAAAATAATCATAGTAAGGGATAGGAGGAATGAATAGATGGAGCACAGAGGAGTTTTAGGATATTTAAGCTACCTTGTATGATACTATAATGGTGGATACATGTCATTATATGTTTGTCCAAATCCACAGAATATGCAACACCAAGAATGAACCCTAAAATAAACTATGGACTTTGGGTGATAATGATGTGTCCATATAGGTTAATTAATTGTAACAAATGTACCACTCTTGGGAGATATTGGTAACGGAAAAGGCTAAGCATGTATGGGAAAAGGGAATATATGGGGCATTGCTGTATCTTCCTGACAATACTTCTGTGAACCTAAAACTGCTCTAAAAACAGTCTATAAAAAGTTCAAAATCAACTGCAAGATAAGTTTATAATATATATCATATACAGAATATGTACTTTATTATAAACATTTCAGTAATACAGGCTTTTACCACAGATATTACTGGGTCATTTTTAAAAATCACCACAATTAAAAAATATTTTTCAGTTTGTGTTTAAAACCATATTTAAACTTTAGTTTAAAAGTATATTTTTACTTACTAAAAATGTCCAGCAGATGGCACTAAAGATTTTTATTTTTACATTTAATTTCTTCATAGTTATTTAAACTATTTTTCTTCAATGTGTTAAAGAAAATTAATGAGATCCGCAGGGAGTATAATTTATTAGAAAAAAATGTGTTTTCAGAGGTGGCTGAAAAAGAACAAAAGAGAAAATTATAAAGTGCTGCAATTTCTGCTGTTTGTGTGTGTATGTGTGTAGGACCCTCATTCTAAATGTCCTTTAAAAATGATATGTTATGGGTTTTGTTGTATATTTTCTTTCCTTTTTCTGTCCTCCATTCGGCAGTGTTAAAAATGTAGTTCATCCAATCAGCATCCCACAGTGTTCTGAAAGCACTAAGCGATGACACTTAGGAAAACTAAGAGCATAACTGGTGATTAGCTATTAATGTTTTAGAGCCTGTTACTTCAGTCAAGCATTTATTTTTTATTCCGTTTTCAGTTTACCATAGGAGGCCACTCCTAAGTAAGCACTAAATGAAGACACCTCAGGACACGGAGGCCCACGAGCATAAATTCACAATTTTGCTTCCCTTCATCTCCCACGTTTTGTGTGATGGGGCCTAGAGTATTGTTTCTAGATGATGGAACAATATCACTGCTCCCTAATATCTGAGACAGACCAGAGGTCGAAAATCTGGCATGAGAAGGAGTCATTTTAGTAGTTTGACAAGCAGGTTATCTCATTTTCAGCACAGTTCAAGAGAAGAAAATAAAGTGAAAGAAAGATAAACTGTTAAGTAGTATATTAGCTAGGAATAAAATTTTAGAAAGAAGTAAAGCCAGTTTTTAAGAAAACAACCTAACAAGTAATGTTGGTTCCTGCCATCCACATGATAAATATGTAATTCATTAATATTAATATTAAATAGGTCTAATAGATTCCATGCAAACTTTTCCAAAATGTGTCATTTGATTGTGCTAATCTACCTAATACATAGAGGGTGAACTCCATGTGTTGGCAATTTTGAAGAAGGAGGTATCTACACATATGATCAAACCAACGTTCGGTAATCAGTTCATGCCTGCATCTTCTGGAATGTTCAGCATACTCTAAATCTTGTCTTTTCTGTATTCTTGACTATTTTCATTGGACTTGCTATGTTTTATTACATAAGGAGAGAAAAAAAGAAACCAACCTCACTTAGGTGCTTTTGGAAGGTGTCTATATAATAAAAGCCTAAGCAACCATTACGGTGGAATGACCAAAATGGCCAGTCACTATGATGTTCACTGACCACCAGGGGGCAGATGTGCAATGCAGAAGCTGCCCCCTGGTGGTCAGTACGCTCCCACAGGGGGAGCACCACTCAGCCAGAAGCCAGGCTCACAGCTGGCGAGCGCAGCAGCAGTGGTGTGAGCCTCTCCCTCCTCTGTGGCAGCACTAAGGAGCAGCAAGCCAAGCGGTAAGGGGCAGCAAGCAGGCAGGTGGTAAGGAGCGAGGGGTCCCAGACTGTGAGAGGGATGTCCAATTGCTGGCTTAGGGGGAATGGGCCTAAGCCAGCAGGTGGACATCCCCTGAGGGGTCCCCGACTGTGAGAGGGTGCAGGCCGGGCTAAGGGACCCCCCCCCCCCTTGCCGCCAGTGCATGAATTTCATGCACCAGGCCTCTAGTTAAATATAATAGGTTAGGCACAAGTCTTAGGTTGGCCAGCTCAGAATAAATCTGGCTATATTTCTTGCTTCATAACCATAAAGAAATTATTTAAACTCTCTATTCCTCAGTTTCCTCATTTACAAACTGGTAATAATAGCAGCTACATAGGATTGTTGGGAGGGCTAATTAAGATAATCAATATAAACTGCTTAGCACAGTGTCCAGCACATAAATGAGAGCTATTATTATTAAACATAGACATAGATAATACATGAGGGAAGAAAAAACTTTGCTTTTAAATTCTGAGTACATTTAGCTGATAACTTTAGGATGGAGCTATGACTGGCAAGATTTCCTGGCATGAAGGTATATAGATAGACTTAGATCATCTATCAATATACTGCTAATCAGGGGCAAAAGTTCATCTGGCAAGGTGAAAATCAGAGAGAAAGGTGCACCACTAGTATAATTTGTTTTGTGGAAAGTCTAGGATATAGCCACTGGAAGGGGACACACATAATGCTATCTGAAATTTTTTTCAGAATTTTTTTGTTTTTTTTTGCGGTCATTGCTAATTCACACAAACAGAAAAAAAAGCAGTTTCTAAAAATCTGAATTTAAAAAAAAAAAAGAATATTATCATTAGGTTACTTAAAACTGGGAAATCTGATTGCTCAAATCACAGTTATTCCCAAGGCTCTAAAACAGTGGGTGAATGAATGATGGATAGAGGACTTCTAACATGTCAAAATGTGTTTTTTTTTCCCTTTCACTTTTAATGTCTGATAAATTTATGCACACTGAATGTATCCTTATTAGTGAATTAACCACATTTTACTGCTTAGTCTTTTGAATGATAACATATTATATGGGATGTGGTGGCTATGGTGGCTTTCAATATCACTTGGAAAAAGAATCATTACCTTACATTTGTAAACTTTGATCAGAACAATTCATTTAGAATGTCAGTGGTCCCATAAAGCTCTGTGAGCTTCTTTGTTTCCCAGGGTCATAGAGCCACAAGGAGTAAATGACATGTGCCCTAACTTCCAGATATCTAATAACTGTCTTCGTAGACAAATTCTACTGCTGGTCAAGCTGAGTGCTTACCCATTACAGTTACCAGGTTCTCAATGACGCTTCCTGTGACATTTCTGCCTTACCTGATCAGCGATTCTGTATCACCTATTTATCTCTAAAGAGAGGGTAATGAAAATGTGTTAGCCCTACTTTGGGTATAGAAGGGTAAAATTATTACCCACTTCTTGTCCTCAGGAAGTGAGTGCACTATATTTCTTTGGTTTGGGATTCGATGCACCAATATTTGAGACAGCATAGCCCAGGAGTTCTGAGGCTATACTTCCTGGGTTCAAACTTTTCCTGGGCTCTTCTTTTCCTAACTTTGTGGCTTGGTAAGTTATTTAATACCCTAAGACCCCAATTCTACATCTGTAAAATGGAGACGATAATGCCTACCTATTTACGGAGTTGTTGTTTTGAGGATTAAAATAGCTAATATATATATAAAGCATTTAGGGTGGCGTTAGCCAATTAGTAAGTACTTGCAAAATATTAGCTATTTTTATAACACACAGAGAAAACACTGAACAAAATGCGATAAAGCATCTGTTTTTGTTCTGTGGCATCTAACATTATATAATAGGTAACAATATGTAAGTAGAATCTAGAACAATGAAAGAAAGTGTCTATGTGGAATTCAGATTTTTAAAAGCAGCACCAGCAAATAGCCTACTTTTAAAGCCTAAATTAAATATCTGAGAAATAATAACTGGATTCCACAAAGGCTTTTTCATTTTCTTAAAAAGGCAGAGAAATACAAGCTCCCTGGATTTTACCTGCATGGCATACCGAAGTAGTCAGCCATCATTAGCTACAGTATTTTCTAAGCCATTCTGGAGGGCATTTCAAGACAAGTGACGAGACATAATTTCCTTCCATTATATTTGCTAGTGGTGACATCTATGTTCATCCTTTAATTAAAACACATAGTTAATGTGCATTTAAGACCTCACTATCATCTAAATAATATAACAGGTGTCATAAATAACTTAAGTTCTTTTATACCCATGAAAGGGAGATCATAAAGCAGAGAATTCAAATGGTTTGGAAATGCAGAAGCTAAAATTCCAAAGGATGTGAGAAGAATTTATACAAATGTATGTGTACTCTATAGCTCTCCCTTGTGACCCAGAAACTCTACTGCTATTTAATCAGCTCCAAACAACCACTTCTACCTCCACCAGCTACTGCCTAGAATAATCAAGTCTATTTTTCAAACAACATCTTATGTTATATTCAGATACTAAAAGTGTGTCATAATCAACTTTCACTAATCACAGTGCACACAAAGCTAGAAATAGTCCTTTTTACATTTCATAATATTGCATTATCTATGAAAAACTTTGAACAATATCAAGACACTCAATATGTTAACTGCACTTAATTCAGCAGAATATACCAAAATCCTGGACAGAAAATCTAGCCATTTTTGTCACTTTAATGATCAAATTAGAAATGATCTAATTGTAGCTCAACAATCTGGTCAATTTTGTACCAATCCGTCAAAAAGAGAATACTTTCCTATACTTCACTTATGAGTAACACTATTTTATATTGTTTTGTGGGGAGATATTTCCTTTATTTGATTAATCTGCTCCAATAGATCATCTTAACCTTAAAACCTGAGACCCAGAATTTCTTACCCAATTCAGTAACCCCTGTATGAAGCCCCATAGGACAGGCAATCAGTAAACATTTAGAGTTCAATTGAAGTGGCAGCTTATTCAATGGTTAACCCACAAAAGACACTGTCAGTCCTAAAGATGAATCTACTCCTCCCTTTCTCTTTACGTTTTATTGTCCTTTTCTCTTTTTTGGGTTAAACCTAGTAGCATAATTGAAAACACTGTAGTTATGCAGAGCAATATTCATATTTTACTATCATCTGAATGTTAAGTATGGTTATCATTTATTAGTGACGTCCCTGCTTTTTACAGTATAAATGGGAAGTCAGGGAAGGCTTGACCGAGGTGGTGACATTTGAGTGAAGACCTGAAGGAGATGAGCAAGTCATGAAAAGCAGAGTTGAAAGTGGGAACAGCAAGGGTGAAGGCCTGAGGTTGGGGCCTGCCTCGTGAGTCTAAGGAAAAGCCAATCAGCTGGTGTGGCTGGAGAGGACTGAACAAGAGCAGAGCAGGATGGGGGTGGGTCTCATACCCCTATCTCATACCCTCATAGGCCATGGCAAGTGTGTGGCTTTTCCTCTGAGTGAATGGGAAGCCACTAGAAAAGTATGAATGGAGGGATCAGATGACCGGACTTATATTTGCACATCCCTCTGGCCCTCATGTTTGTAATAGGAGATAGCAGGGATGGAAGCAGACACACCAGCCAGAAGGCCTTGCAAAAATCCAGGTTAGAGATGATGGACGTTTGGACCAGAGCTCAGATGGCAGAGGTGGCGGGAAGCTCTCAGATGCTTCTGCCTTTTATGTTGCTTTAAACATTCCCAGAGCGTGTGTAGGCAGGCATATTTTTATTGTCATGACCATAGCATAGTTTTTATTTTTTAAAACTGATTTCAAGCTACATTTTCTATTTTATGCTGTATATCTTTTCTCACCATCAAAGACAATTATTGCCAAATCACACCAAATCAGTGTTCAGCTTTCTCAGGCTGAGTGATACTAGCAAAAAACTGTCTCTGAAGGAATTACCACATAATCAAAAGGAAATGCAGAAATACAATGATTATTTAATCTCATAGTTAAAAATACCCAAATTCAGTCCTGGCCGGTGTGTGGCTCTGTTGATTGGAGCATTGTCCTGTGTCCTGTGCACCAAAAGATTGAGGGTTAGATTCCCAGTCAGGGCACATATCTAGGTTTCGGGTTTGATCCCTGGTTTGGGCAACCCAATGGAAGGAAACCAATCGCTGTTCTCTCTCACATCTATGTTTCTCTCTCTCTTTTCCTCTCTCTCTCTCTCCCTCTCCCCCCTCTCTCTCAAATCAATAAGCATATCCTTGGATTAGAATTTAAAATAATAATAATAATAATAAATACCCCAATTCATATCATGCTCTGTTAGCATCATGGATGAAGTACCCACCTCGCACCTATCCAACTTCAGAAACCTGGCCATTACTGAAGTATCAAGGTAAACCTGAACATTGAATCACTTAAAACTTATCAGAAATTTTATTTATTCATATGTTCTATTACTAATGTACACGAAGTATAAATACACAGTCATCTCATGTAAGGGAATCGTATGTCAATAGTGTTCCTTCAGCCTTTTTTCATTTCTTCTTGCCCCAGTGCCAGGCTCCAGTGGTCACAACCTTCTGTCCTTGGCATAAATGAGAGATTATATTAAGTGGTTATTAGGATGCATATCTGTGAGGGGACAAAAACAGCTTTAATTTTTAACATTTTTTAAATAAAATGTTACTGTTTGCTTTTGTAATAGATTCCATCTTCCCGTCGATATTTACAGAAACCTAAACTATGATGTTCAGATCAAGTTAATTTCCTCAAACACATCAAATACTTTAGTATGTAGAGTGTGTGTATGTTATAGTAAACCTTTTTAGATGAGACAGGATATTGCAAAGCCTCATGGTCTTTATTTTTAATACAAGTTCTCATTGCACAATGCCATAAATATAAGATATTGTATAGAAGGAAGGGATGGGACATTGGTGCAGCCGCAAAGGAAATGCTTCTGTGAATAATGCCTTGTAACAGCTTGGGTCTTGTTTGTTTTGTATCCTTTTGGGTTTTGTTTTGATTCTCCTAAGTCTAGGAGAAAGCTTCTAATTAATGGAGGTTCTCAGGAAGTAGTGGACTGAAGAAAACTCTCTACACAGGCACTGGAGAATCTAAACACATGTCCTTAGCCCAGCACATAGGGGATGACAAGGTGTCAGAAAAGCGACAGAGGCCTCTGCATGTGAGCTCTGGGCACAGCTGCTGCAGCCACCACCAGTTTTGTAAGGACAGGCATCCTTGCCAACATAACAGGAAAGATTTTCACAGTAGAAGGGCAGCCGACTAGAGAGACCATGCATGAGACAGTAGGGAATGGGAGTGGGAAGAAAGCGAGAGAAATAAAGAAGTCTCAGTGTGACGACAGGCAAGGAGAGAGGTAACGTTTCGTATTA
This sequence comes from Myotis davidii, assembly GCF_000327345.1. Taxonomy (NCBI): domain Eukaryota; kingdom Metazoa; phylum Chordata; class Mammalia; order Chiroptera; family Vespertilionidae; genus Myotis; species Myotis davidii. Next base: position 558,423 of record NW_006296625.1, on the reverse strand, counting down.
ATTACTCACATCTAAGACCTGGTGTGTACAGTATGTCTCCTGCCTAAAAATAATTTAAACAGCCTGGCTAGGAGAGCCACTAATTTGTCTCTGTGCATATCCTGCTGCTCCCCTTTCTATAGGATCTGTGTAAAAAAGACATGATAAGGGCTACTTTAAACACAGTATTTCAGCTTCACCAAGTGATCAGATTGTGTATATGTAAATAATCTTGGCTTTAGGATACATGAGTTAGAGTTTTTAAAAGGTGCCTTCCCAAACCCAGAGGTCTCTGGGTTTTGTTTTAGCTTTGAATACCCTCATAGTAAATAGAAGTGCAGAGCACGAGGCAAGGTTTTTGTAAATTCTATATAACTCTGCTATTATCTAAAGTGAGGGCAGCGTCCGCCCGTACACCAAAAGGTTGCGGGTTCAATCCCTGGTCTGGGTGCATACAGGAGGCAACCGATTGATGTTTCTCTGTCTCCCTTCCTCTCTAAAATCAATAAAAAACATATCCTTGGGTGAGGATTTAAAAAATAATAATAAAGTGAAGCCATCCTCTTCCTTTCACACTAGAGTTAATAAGGGCCCACAGAAGTGTTTCATCCAAGGCCCCAGGTCGGCATCTCCTGGGTAAGGGTATTACCACCAGATAAAAGCCAGGGTTTGAACAAAGACTCTGCCAGCAACGTGCTGAGTGACCTTGTACAAGAGATTTAGTCCATCTGAGTTTTATTCTCATCTGTAAAGTGAGGATAATGATTGTAACATTTTACGATTGTAGGAAAGCTTACCTAGTGCAATACCTGACACAGGTTTGACTCTAGGTCTAGGTTCCCTTTACCACTTTCCTCTTTCACAACAGTATAGGTTGCTGCTTATTTTGTACTTTCACCAGAATGGGTAGGAGAGTGTAATGGAAAGGACATTTTCATTTCCCCTTGCTCCAGTGGTCACACACCCACATATGCTGCTCACTTATTGGGGGGCTTCAGACATAGCTCTTAGCACCTCTGAGCACCAAGATTCTTTATCTTTATAGGAGTCATAAACTTTGATCACTCTGAGTCTTCATTTGTTAATTTTTAATTTCGACATACAAGGATTGAGCATCTACTACCTGCTGGGTGCTGCTTAGGTGCTGGTGATACAAACACAAACATAGTCGTTCAGAGAAAACTTGCATTTAATTAAGAGAGGCAAGTGTTAAAACACATCAACAAAATACCATATAGTAGAGCAATATCAGGTAGCATTATGGGCTAGGATAACTAATAAAAGAGGCTAATGAATACAGAGAGTCCCTGGCAGGGCCAGAGCACGGTTACATAGATAGGATGGTCAGGGCAGACTGGTGGGGAGCAGAGTCCGGAAGGATGTGGGGAAAGATGCCTGCCTGTCTGAGGCGGTGGATTCCAGATAGACTGGGGGCATGGGGTGCAAATGTCAGGCAGGAAAGAGCTTGGGTTAGGGCACTCATAGCAGAGTGGGGGAGGGATTGAAAACAAGGTCCCAGTCAAATGATATCAAAAGGACTTCATACCCATTGACTGGGCTTCCAATTTTCTTCTAAGTGAGATGGGAGGTCACTGCAGGGCTCTGAGTGACAGGCTGATATGATGAGGCTGAGAACTGAAAGGATCCCTCTGTTTATTGTGTACAGAACAGGAAGTGCAGGAGAGAGGGGCAAGCGACATGGTCCTTTGAAAGGGTGCCTGTGGTGAGGGTGGTAAAGAGAAGTCTAACTGAGGATTTTTTAAGGCCACCACATTAATATAAAATATAATTTCAGCAAGCCTCTGGAGCATACTCCATGTTTAACCACTTCCTAGTTCGGTGACATTAAGCAGATTCCTTAACCTCCTTAAACCTTTGTTGTTGGGGACTAAATGTTTATGTCCTCTCCAAATTCATGTGTTGAAGCCCTAAGTCCCAAAGTGAGGGTATTTGGAGGTGGTTCCTTTGGGAGGTAATTAGGTTCAGATGAGGTCATGAGGGTAGGGCTCTCATGGTGGGATTCTTGTTCTCACAAGAAGAGGGAGAGAAATCAGAGGTTGTGATCTCTCTGCCACCTGAAGACACAGTGAGAAAAGGCTTCATGGACAGGCCAGAAAGAGGCCCTGATGGGGGAACCAAACAGCCAGCACCTTGATCTTGGACTTTGGTGTTCCAGAACTGTGAAAGATAAATTCCTGTTACTCAAGTCACTAGGTCTATGGTATTTTGTTCTGGAAACTTGAGCTGACTAATGTACTGAGTTTCCTCAACTATAAAATCGGAGCAACAATTTTGTCTATGCCATAGTATTGTTAGACTGAAATGAGATGAGCTAAGTAAAGCTTATTGCAGTGTCTAGTGCATATTAAAGTACTTAATAAATATCAGCAATGATGAATATAATTTAAAATTTCTCAAGTAACTAACAGTGATTAATATAAGGGCCAACCCCTAGGAATAATAATTTTAAAAATCTCTTAAAGTTTGCCAGTGAATACTTAATATTACAAGAAAAATAGGTCACATAAAATTGTAAATTATACATTCACAAGAAATTTAGATGAGTATAAAAATTCATCTGCAGTTATATCACAACATATGAGCCTATGCAAAATTAATCTAGTTTTTCAATTTATTGGCTGTTTATTTTTCATAAAGAAATGTTTTACTTTTTTTCTTTTTGAATAGATATTTTTAAAGAGTAGTATAAAATGAATATCTTTCATTGTAGAGTTCTGTAAAAACTATCCTTACAATTAAAAAGAAAAAACCCCCACTAATTCAGAGTTATTAGACCAATGTAGACATTTAATTTATTTGGACTTTTGTGCTATTTAGGAACCTGCAGTAAAAACTTCTAGAGAACTGATGAGAATGATAGATCTGGGTCTCGTGAACTTCCTGTCTTTTCTATTCTTAGTTAAGCAGAATAATAACTTTTAAACCTCATTAAGCATGAGATGCCAGGATGAAATTCTTTCACACCAGAGTCCATAGAGAAGAAAAAATGAAATTCATGATCATGAGAACATGATATAAAATATTATCTCTTTCCACGGGATATATGAATTTCCTTTCAAGATTATTTCTGAACAGATGGACTTCAGCCTTTGGATAGTTCTCCCCACCCTCAAGCGTTTTCCATTTTGAGACTACTAAAAGGGGTAACTACAATTCTGCAATTGCACAGCTCCCATCAACCATCAGATCTCGTGTCTAAGATTCAGTAAAGAACAACTGCTGATGTTATTTACATCCGGAACTCGGTTTACAGCCTTGGCAAATATTTGTTGTTTATAGCCAGTAGCTATCGAAACTGCGGAAACAATATACATACTTTCATTACCCTACGTACATCTTCAACATGTTGGCCTGCCAACAGACACAATTTTTCACCCTAATGATAATTTTTAACATGTAATTTTTTTTTGTTTTTGCCTAGATTTCAAACAAAAGATATACCAACAAAATAAAAATAAGTGCGAGTACCAGCTGTGTAACACAATCCATTAAGTGAATGAATATTGCTTTGAGAGGTACATTTTTTTCATGCATCTTTTTAGTATATCTGACTAGGGCCTTGCCTCTCTCTTAAGGGAACAACATAAGCAGCCAGTTGAGAGTATGTCAGAGGAAGTGCTACTCTTCATCAGTGCAGTAGATGGCTTGGGGATGATGGAGCATTTTTGTGTTAGGTACCCCTTTGTGGATCCTTTTTCTTTAAAAAAAATATATATATATATATATAATCAGAAAGGAAGGGAGAGTGATAGATAGAAACATCAATGAGAGAGAATCATTGATTGTCTGCTTCCTTCATGTCCCCTACTGGGGATGGAGCGCACAACCCTGGCGGGTGACCTGGCCAGGAATCAAACCATGACCTCCTGGTTCATAGGTCGATGCTCAACCACTGAGCCACTCCAGATGAATGTTTTGAAGCATATATCATAAAATGTGTAGAATTTTAAGAAAACCAGCCCTAGCTGGTTTGGCTCAGTGGATAAAAGGTCGGACTGCGGACCGAAGCGTCCCAGGTTCGATTCCGGTCAAGGGCACATGCCTGGGTTTCAGGCTCAATCCCCAGTTGGGGATGTGCTGGAGGCAGCCAATCAATGATTCTCTCTCATTGATGTTTCTATCTCTCTCTCCTTCTCACTTCCTCTCTGAAATCAATAAAAATATATTAAAAAAAGAAAACCAATTACATTGAAAAAGTTATTGAAATGTTGAAAAATAAACTTATGATGCAGTATTACGTATGGTAACCTTAAATTCTTGGACACATAAAGGAGAATACATTTTATAATATAATACACTAATGTTTATTTTTTGGGTCAAAACAACTGCTTGAGGAGTGATAGCCATAGATCCGCAGAGTTAACGTAAGCGGAACCTGTGGGCCAGGGAAGCCAATTACTACACAGAAAAAGGCAGAATTGAACAAAACCCAGGCCATTCACGCTCGATACTGGGTAGAATACTGGATTCTGTTTGGTGACCAGAGAAACCATTCCTTTGAACAGTCATTTGACCTGGACACCAGAGTTAACTCACTTTCCTTTGTGAAACTTAATATGGCATTTTCTCAAAAGTGAGAAGCAATCAGATGCTTAATATTAAGTTTCATGTGGAAAAAAATAGCTGAGAAACAGGTCTGATATCTGGCTCTGGATATCAAAATCCATCATTTGGCATGAGGGTATTTTTATCTCTACTGAATTTTTGGCTTGAATTGCGAATGCATCTCAGTGGAAAATTCATGTTGCATTCAGTGTTTTCCTCTTTATTCTGCTAAGCAATGAATCTCAGTTTTAACCTTCAGTATTTGTTCTGATTTCATTGAGATAAGTGTTTAGCTCTGGCAAGAAAATGATTTGCATTTTATTTGTAGGAAGAGCCAATACTGATTCACACAACAAGAGGCATTTAGAGTGACAAGAGCTGAGACACAAAAAATGAAATTTCCAGTCTAACTTTTGCAGGTGCTCAAAAACAAAAACAAAATGCAATGGCAAAAATACAAATGCTGTCCAAGGAAGAAATATAGGTTTAAAAAGACACTGTTGAACATTTCATATGATTTTCTTCATAGACAGGGCTCTAAATATCCTTCTGACAGCCCAAAAAGATACTTCAGTGTTAACCATGCCAAGTTTGTCAAACAATAAATAACGGTTTACATTTCTTGAAGGACCCAAGAATAACAAAAAATGTGTTTAAATTAAAGTCTGATGGGCATGATGAAGTCTCTATTTTGTTCATTAATAGATTCCAAACAGCTAGAACAATGCAGAAGTTCAATAAACGTGTTGAATGAGTGTCAGTGAGATTTTTAAAGCTGGTATAAGGAATTCCCACTAACTCATCATCTGGCTAAATCTCCTAGGAATTGAGCTAGTGTACAGAGGCATTAACATTGATTTTTCTCTTATTGGCCTGGGGCCCCTTGAGAGCAGGACTCTTCATTTTATTCGTCTTTGTAATACCTTGTGTTGCATTGTGGTTTCCCATAGTAGGTACTCATTCAGTGTTGAATGAATAATGGAGAAATGCTGTTCCAGCAAGCAGTTTTTTTCTCCCCACCACACATATCTCCTCTGCTCCCCCTCTTTACCTGATATTTGCTCACACTGGTCTCATCACCTGAAGCCTTTGTGTTTTCACCATCGTCTATCCAAATTACAACAGATCTTCAAGCTCTGTTCAGAGCCCTCCACCTTCCTAAAGTCTTCACTGAAAGACTATAGAATTTCAGTCATTTCGGTCTATATATCACTGGTCCTGAAGTTTTATGTATTTTTGTATTGTTTGTAAAATAACTTTCTATTTATCCCACATTCATACTTTTTGAAATATGTAAGAATATTCTCTTCCCATCACAGAGGTAGGCAAACTTTCTGTAAAAGGCAAGACAGTAAATTTTTAGGCTTTGTAGCCCATAGTCTTCATCTTAACTATACAATCTTGCTTTTGCAGTGGGAAACCAACCATAGTGCCCTGCCCTCCAAGCCACATCATGGATTTCCTTTGTATCCTTCACAATAAAGACCGCTCTGTAAATAGTCAATACTCAATGACTACACATGAAATATCAAAATGCATACATAATATACCAGAATTATTCTCTGTGAGGATGTTGGCAGAGATCTCACATGAAACTTACTCTAAATTCCCTAATGATCCTGATCTCAACAACAATATCCCAACTCAGAGTTTTTCCAAGGAGATAAAGGATTCACCTTCTGAGGCATATACTATTTCATATTTGAATAATAACCAGTGTATTAATTTATATTGAGCCTAATATACCCGAAGCCTCCACCTCTGTCACTGGCTTTACCCTTTTGGCTCAAACAGAATAAATCTAAATAAATCTTTCCCACTTGACATTCATCTAAATATTTAAAAACTGTTATCTGTTATGTCCCCTTAGATTTTTCTTTCCTCAGACTAACTCATTGATCACTTGGGATGACTTTGCAACCCTTTGTCATCCTCATAGCTTCCCTTGAAAGTAGTTCACATATCTATTCCATTCTATTGATTCCAAACTGGAATCAATCATTAGGAGTAATCTTATTTTATAGACTATGCTTTTATTTATAGGTCCATATCACATCAGATTTGTAGTGGTCATAATCAAACAATCAACATCTTTTTGAACTTACTGTCAACTAAAACACCTATGTCATTTTTATATGTTCAATAAATAAATTGCCCATAATTTCGTGGTTGCTGCATATAGGGCAACATATAGGACCTTACTATCTTATCACCTGCATTTTGTCTTGCTTGATTTGACCTATTGCTCCATAGTGACAAGAACCTTTTGGGCTGTAAGTATCACATCTAATTTTCAATTTATCCCACATTAATACTTTGTGAAATATGTAAGAATATTTTCATCCCATCACAGAGGTAGGCAAACTTTCTGTAAAGGGCAAGATAGTAAATGGGTCAGGCCATAGTCTTCATCTTGACTATACAGTAGTGCTTTTGTAGTAGAAAACCAGCCATAGACAATGCAAAGCAAGTGAAGGCAAACAACTATGATCTAATAATAACTCACTTACATACACTAAAATATAAATTTAATGTAATTTTATGTGTTATAAAGTATTATTCTTTTTATTTTCTTCATTATTTAAAAATGTAAAAGCCATTCTTAAAGCCCTGGCCAGGTAGCTTAGTGGGTTAGAGCATCATCCTGATGCATCAAGTTTTCGGGTTTGATCATCAGTCAGGGCACATACAAGAAGCAACCAATGTATCCATGCCTCTGCTTCTATTTTGTTCATCAGTTTACTTTGTTCGTGCTTACTGTAATTATCGTTGCTTTATATTTTTCTGGTTGCATTTTCCAGTGTCATTTGTCAAAAGGGAAATAAAGGAGGAATACAATTTAAAAAGGAAAAAAAATGCAACCAAAGAATTCATAAATAAGTGGAACCACAAGTTGACCTCTCTCCTCCTCTCTCACTCTCTCTAAAAATTAATAAAAATTTTAAAAATAGAAGCCATTCTTGCTTCACAAGCCTTACAAAAATAGGTGGAAGGCTGGATTTGGCCCATGGGTCATTGTTAGCTGCTCCTGATCTAAATCATTACTAAAAGTGATGTGAATGAAAGCCCCTTGACATGGGCCAAGAAACCTCTCTCCTTTGTAACTAGGGCTTAGCAATAAACTTACATAAAGATCCAAAAGCTGAGGGTGTACCCCCACAAAAATCTAGTTTCAAGGGAGATACTTAAGAATGTGTATGTTATAACTGCTCCCTGGATATTTCTTATCTACACCACAGATTCTAAAACCAGAATTTGTTGTTAACAAGAGGTTCCGATTTTCTTTTTAAAAATACTTTGATAGTATTTATAACAAAATACTGAGACTATAATGGTAAGCAAGATAGGTACATTACCTGCCCTCGAGGGTCCATCATCAAATTCTATTTTGTCAAAACCATTCATTACAATTCTTTTCCCCCCAGTCAACTAAAAGTTCCTCAGGGCTGATATCATTCATAATCAGAAGTCAATTATGTTAATGAATGAAATGGTATTAGAAAAAAATAGATATGCCTCTTTATTTTATCTATGTTAAAATGGCAGATCAGCTTTCTGGTGTGACTCAATGGTTACTCATCAACCTATGAGACAGGAGGTCACAGTTCCCAGTTGATTCCAGGTTGGAGAACATACCTGGGTTTCGGGCTCGATTCCCAGTGTGGGGCATGCAGGAGGCAGCCGATCAATAATCTTTCTAATCATTGATGTTTCTATCTCTCTCTCCCTCTCCCTTCCTCTCTGAAATCAATAAAAACACATTTTTTTAAATGGCAGATGATAACCTATTTCATAAAGCGATCCAAGAATGGTCTGTGTATGTGAATTTTTACATGTTATTTTGCCCATCATCATATCATCAGTATTGAGAACTTTGCCTAGCACATAGTAACTATTCAAGCTGTTAATTGAATAATTACATTAATATAAGAATTATATGCAAGGTGCTAAAGGAGAAAACGGGAATGTATCATAAACAAATACGTCAAATTAAAACTTACACTGGAAATTTTGAAAACATGATTAAAGTACACTACATATTCCCCAGGAGGCAGTAATTCATATAGTTATTCTGAGCACGTATGAGCCACATCACCACCACGCGCCTAATACACAAATGAAATAAAATAAAACCAACTATCAAAAACAACCTTAAAAAAGCAATAAAGCTTGGAGGGAGAAGACAAGTCCTAGCTGCTCTTCTGGTTTCAGATAAACTTTTCAATCTCACGTGTCAGTTTATTAGTGCAAAATGGAAATCGTGTCCATGTGACTGGCCCCATGCTCAAAGATACTGTGAGAATAAAAGAGACAGCTTCTTCTCTCAGGAGCATCAGGGAGAATGAAAGTTTCAGGCAGCAACCAGAGGCTGCGTATCATGAAGTGGGCTATATCAATGCGAGCACTGAGAAAATTAAAGCATTGATTTGCATATTGAAAAGAAACAGAAGCAGTTGCATCCTTTTGAGAAATCCTGAAACACCTATCTCTCAGTTTACCTTTGCTGCAGAACCAACCTGCAGAGTTATAGCTAACCTCATAATTTCAATGCTTTTTTTTTGAGCTGACTTCAAAAATTTCATTTTTCCCCCACAAGCACTTTTAGTTTGTCCTTGCAGGTTCAATAAACCACCAGAGACCTCAATTAGAGATTGCGGGGCCAGTGAGCTTTGGTTTGTGAGCTGCCTGAATCAGGGTCTCCAGCGGCCTCTCCCCTTTGCGCTGCCAAGGCAGAAACTGCTGCTTCTCCAAACACCTTCACCACAGCCGCCTTAACAGCAGCAAAAGCACCTAGAGGCCACTGGCATCTATTGGAGCAGTAAAATCAGCAGCCGGGAAAATGAGATGGAGCTTCCCACTTCTCCCCCAACTCAGCACGGTATTAAGTTCCAGCTTCCACAGCAGGACAATATTACATCTACTCTCTTAGCTGTTACAACCATAGTTAACCTCTATTGTACTTCATTAATGGTATTGTTCCCAAACATCCCCCCATCTCCTGTAGCCTGGACTACTCTCTATAACTATCATTATTTCTGGAGCTTTCTTCTTCCTCTACCTGCTTCAGTTCCTTTCCTTCCAGCACCCCCATCAGCACATGACACCCCATAAACTTGTGGCAGGCACTGCCTCTTCTTGATCATCACTGACGATCTGGCCACCTCCCTTCAATCTTTTCATTCCTTCCAATGGTCTCTTCTCATTTACTGCCCAGCCCTTCACGCCTGCCAGCTCTATTGCTATCTGCTTTCTCTCCCTCATCTGTCTTCTGCCTTTGAAGACAACAGCAGCAGACCCACAGCTAAGAACAAAGGGAAGGTTTTATCAACTAGCACTTAAGCGTGGTAAAAATATCTTCTTTTAGTAAAGACGGTTTCAAATCAGCTTGCGTAATATACTGTATAAACTGAAAATTAGAAAAAAATGTAACTAATTAAAAGCCCACAAAAATCATAAAGAAAATAAAAGCTGAAGTTTGGCAGTGATTTGGGAGACAGATAAAGCAGAGTAGAATAACACCAGAGGTGAGCATGTCTGGCTCTAGTATGTTAGAAACCATGGCTCAAAAAATGATCCCCTGCCCTCTGAGATGTTTTTCTTCTTTCAGGTATGAACGTATGCAATGAAAGAAGAAGCGCCTGCCCACCAGTGATATTATCCAAATCAAATCCTGCTATGAAGAGTGGTGATCTTGCCTGGCTGAGGTGGCTCAGTGGTTGAGCATCAACCCATGAACCAGGAGGTCATGGTTCAATTCCCAGTCAGGGCACATGCGCAGGTTGCAGGTTCGATCCCCAGTAGGGGGTATGCAGAAGCAGCTGATCAATGATTATCTCTCATCTTTGAGGTTTCTCTCTCTCTCTCTCTCTCTCTCTCTCTCTCTCTCTTTCTCTCCCTCCCTCCCTCCCTCTCCCATACTCTCTAAAATCAATAAAAATATATCTTTAAAAATATTTATAAAAGGAGTGATGACCTTTCATTTAAATCATTTTCTACTACATGACCAGTGGACATAGAAACAAGAATCTGGGCCAACTCTATACATCAAAGGAGTATGTCACTCCGGCATGTTATCCAACCTTCTAACTCTCAGTTACCCTATCTATGAAATGGAAATACTGACCTAGAAAATGTCATGAGAAATATGCAATTAAAATTGTATGGCCCATTGGCCCATATTAATGAAGAATGTTAACAGGTGTTAAAAGTTTTCTAATGTGTCTCATCAGAAAAGGGTAGAGGGATAATAGCTAACATTTATGAGGACTCGGTGCGCTTGAGGCTGTATGTGCTTTCTATTCATTAATTCAATTTTTTTGACAAATCTATGTTGAAAATCTACCATTGCCAGGGCTGTTGTGGGCACTGGAGACATGCAGTGCTGAATAGGACATGTTCCTGAACTCAAGGAATATACATTCTAGATGGGAGAGAGCACATAAACGAACACATCACATGATAAATAATAGGTTTCATGGTCCCTGAGTAAGAAGTTAGAGGGTGACTAGGGATGCGGGAGGGATATTTTAGATAAATCATCCTAAAAAGGCTTGCCCTAGGCTCTCCAAGAGGAAATGAATTTGAATAGAGATGTAAATAAGGTGGGAAAGCAAGTTGTGCAAATATCAAAGGGAGAATCTTCAAAGGAGAGGAAATAGCAAGGGCAAAAGTACAGAGGCACAGAATGAGCTTGATGTAACTGAGTAACAGCAAGAAGGCCAGTGAGGCAGAGGCAGCAAGAGCAAGGCCGATGAAGATGGATATATGCCCAGAACTAGGTGCTGTCAGGCTGCATTACTGTTGGCAAGTCGCATGCATTTTATTCTCAGTAGGACTAAAGTACTTGGAGCAGGGGATACCATTACCTAATTTAAAGATGTAAAAGTCATTCTGGCTGCTGTTAGGAGGGGCAAAGAAATCTGTATAGGGTCAAAAGTGGGGCTAGGGAGACAAGTTAAGAAGTTATTGCAACTGCTCTGGTAAGGTGAATGGTGGCTTGGACTAGGACAGTGATGGCGAACCTTCTGAGCTCGGTGTGTCAGCATTTTGAAAAACCCTAACTTAACTCTGGTGCTGTGTCACATACA
>NW_006296625.1:528100-546334 GCF_000327345.1 Myotis davidii | reverse complement strand
TCTATCATTGACAGTCCCTCTAGGTTGTGGGCTGCTTGCCTGTGTTCCTGAGAAGCATCTACGGTACCAGTCTATAGAGTGTGTTTTCTTTAGTGAATTACCGGTATGTTTACCGGTAATAAACTTGCACTATTTTATGTATATGTTTGATTACATACAGCCTTGTGACAGTTTTCCTGCATGTCATAAGCATTTGAATATAAATTAAAATGTTAAAATCAAATCTGATATTGTTTTACCTTTTATTTGGTGTGTGGAAGGTGTGCGGAAGAGGGGGTAGTCTTATACGGCGAGTATATAACAAACTCTGTATTTTGAGTGGAAATGTTAGGGGGTCGTCTTATACGCCCAGTCGTCTTATATGCCGGCAAATACGGTATATTTTTGATATTTATTTTATATATTTAAATGCCATTTAACAAAGAAAAATCAACCAAAAAAATGAGTTTGCGTGTCACCTCTGATACGTGTGTCATAGGCTCGCCATCACTGGACTAGGATGATAGCAAGGAAGGTATTGGAAATAGTCAGATTCAGGACTTATCATTACGGGGCAGCTCACAGAATTTGCTAATGCATTGGCCACAAGGTATAATCAGGAGTGGGGAACCTTTTTCAGCCAAGGGCCATTTGGATATTTATATCATTTGCAGGCCACTCAACATTATCAAGTTAAAAATTAGCCTGCTGTATTTGGTCAAACATTTAATTGACTCATTCCTAATGCCTTGGCAGGGCCAGACCAAATGATTTCATGGGCCTTATAAGGCCCAAGGGCCAGGCATTCCCCACCCTTGGATAAATGAATGACAAGATTCATGGGAAAGTTCTAAGTCAAGACCTGTGGAACTGGAAAAACTGCAGAAATCAGAAAGTCAGGGAAAAAGTTTTTTGAGGGAAACATTTCAAGAGGAGTGCCTACATCATGTTAAGCTTGAAAAGCCTACTAGGTATCTGAGGGAAGATGTTGAATAACAATTATTTATGAGATTCCAGACTTCAGCAAAGTGGTTTAGGCTAGAGATACAAATATACAGTCTTGTTTAATGCTCACATAGTTCTAAGATGTAGGAACTATTTATTATTATCTGCATTCTAAAGAAGAGACATCAGGCTTGGAGAAGCTATGTAATTTGCTTCTGATCATAGAGAAAGATTACAGTGAAAACAAAAGAGAGGAAGGATCTAACTGGTTTATAAATAGCTGTACTCATATCTAGGTTAGCAGAGGGGATAAATATAAGTACAGTGAGTAGGAGAAAAGCTAAAAAGACATGAGGTCAAATAAACTTGGTTGCTGGCTGATATTTAAGTATAGCATTAATTATAATACAGAATGACCTCAAAAAAAAAACCCCAAAAACAAAAACACACACACAAAAAAACTCCAGGTTCACAGTCAGTGAAATGCAAGGAGATATTTCATTAAGTCATAGGTATATAATAGGCTCAGTCTGCCAAGGGTATACCTAGAAAGCAATGAATAAAATTTAAAAAGCCAAATATTTTTCTCTTGGCTAACTACAGATTTAAAAGAAATGTTAAAATCTATAAATATGTAAGGAGATAATGATGAATCATTTATCACACTTGTGTGTCTCTAAACTGTACCTAAATAGCTGAGGAAAGAGGGCTGTCTAAACCCGCACTGAGTTCCCATGTGCTATTCATCGGCATATATACAATCACGCTTGAGAACGAGTTGAATGGAACAGAAAACTCCCTTATTCCTGTACATAGTTTGGAGTATTCCCAAATCAATATAAATTCAGTTGTATTATCAGTATCCAACATTCACTTTCCTCAGATTCTAATTTTATTTTTTCTCTTGCAACATCATTTCCAATTCTTCTTCAGTAAGTGATTATTTAGCAACTACTGCAACTATAGCACATTTGTTGTAGAGCATAGTTTCCAGAAAGCCTGGATATGAATCTCAGCTCTGTCACTTCCCAGGTGCATGTTCAAGGGTAAGTCATACAATACAACCTCTCTGTGCCTTATGAAAGCTCTCACCTGCAAAGTAGAGATATAATTGATTCTTCCTCATAAGGTTATTATTAGAATTCAGTGAGATAATATAGGTAAAATCGTTGATAACCTGGCATAGGGTAAGGAAGCAATAAAATGCCTGCCAGTATTGCTGTTGTTATTATTATTACCATTATTTTTACATGTACATAGAACTCTAGGGCCCTTCATCTGTCTCTTTTTCTCCAGGAAGGCGGGGGGGGGGGGGCGGTTAAAAAGAAAAAAATTTCAAAAAAGTAATTTTAAAAACAATGGTCACTTTCTAAATTTTAACATTTAGAAATATTTAGTTTTTAGAAATCGTTTGCAAGTTCTACTAGCAATACTAGGTGGAGTTATCCTTTTATATATGTCTTCAGGAGGTCTCAGTAGGATATTATGATTCAACATCACATACAATAATTCCTTCTGCCAATTTACTGGTAATCTTGGGTTTAACATAAGACCTGTTCAGCTATAAATGTTTCTTTCTCCTCCATGTTTATCCACAGAAGAATTCCCTGAGCCTTTTCACCAGGGTGTGTTCTCCAATCACAGATGATTAATAACTGATTATGTCAGTATAATGCAGATTAACAGCTATTTTAAACAGACTTCAAATAAATATCTTCATACATGACTCTTCCCAATATAGTGAACATGAATAACAATATTTATGTTCTGAAAGAGGTGACTGTGGTGTGAGATGACATACACCATGCCCATGTTACAGCAAACACATGTCTTTAAAAGACCTATACTGGTTCAAACAGGAATGTAATGCAGGCATTGAATTTCCAAACCATAACCCCAAACCAAATTAATCATTTTAACTTTCTTTCAAATAGAACCTGCCACTTGTATTTATACAAGAGGCTCCTAGGTGGTCTTGCAGAACCCAGCCCACCCAAGTCACATCTGAACCCACTCTCAGCTTCAGAAAATATGTAACTTATCATCATAGAGATAAGGAAAATCAAACTTAGCTCTTTTATTTGTCAGATGAAGCCCAGTGAGGTTAAACCTCTAGAACCTCTGAGATGGTAACCACACTGTCACAGTCTGCATTCAAAGCTCTCTATCAAGTGGGCTCTTCGCCTTCCCATTATGTAAATCTTTCTTTTTCTCCCTCTTTGTTTCACTATTTCTTCTCTGTCCCTTCACTACTCCTCTTTTTTTTTTTTCTAGCGAGTTTCCCAACCTCTTCCTATATATATTCATAACACCTTTCCAGGGCTTATCATGATGACAAGTCAAATGTTGTGGGAGCCTTTGCTCTCAGATTTTCCTGTCTAGAAACTGGTAAGAACATTGAACAGGCTATTTGAAATAGTGTGTTGCATGTGTCATCACGGAAATATAGGGATCCTAAAGAAGCAAGCAAGAGATGCCCTGAAAGAAGAATAGGGGAAACAACATGTAGACATCTGGTGAGAGATGCATAGGAAAAAACTAAGAGAAGAGAACGAGGAAGAGTATTCTGGGAAGAGGGAATAGCCTATTCAAGGGCCAAGATGAGGGAAAGTTCAGGAAACAGAAAAAAAATTCAGGATGGCTAAGCTGAAGTCCAAGAGGGGCAGACAGCTACATAGAAATTTTGCCTCAGGATGAATCATACTTCTAGTCTTTATATCTGATTTTTTTTATTGATTTAAGAGAGAGAAAGAGAGAGAGAGAGAAAGAGAGAGAGAGAGAGAGAGAATAGGGAGAGAGAGGGAGAGAGAAACATCAATTGGTTGTTCCACTTATTTATACACTTATTGTTTTATTCTTGTATGTGCCTTGGCCAGGGATTGAACCCACAACCCTGGTGTATCGGGACAATGCTCTAACCAACTGAGCTATCTGGCCAGAGCATATCTGATTTAGATGAATTTAGATGAGATTTGGACTTAGAATTGACACTGGAATGGCTTTGGGGACTTTTGAGAAGAGGTAAGTGTATTTTGCATATGATAAGGACATTAATATTTTGGGGGGCCTGTGGGGTCAATTATGTGCCCCCCAAATTCATATGTTGATGTCCTAACCCAAAGTACCTCTGAATGTGACCATATGCAGAGAATAGGGTCTTCACAGCGGTATTAAGTTAAATGCAGTTAATAGGGTGAGTTCTAATCTAATATGACTGGTGTCCTTATAAAAAAAGGAAATTTAGATACAGACAAGTACAGAGGGAAGACAAGGTGAAGAGCAAGAGGAAGATGGCTATCCACAAACCAAAGAAGAGGCCTGAAACCAATTCCTTTCTCTCAGTTCAGAAGGAACCAACCTTGTCAATACCTTGACTTCTAGGCTCCAAAACTGTGAGAAAATAAATGTCTGTTGTTTAAGTCAACCAGCCTCCAGTACTTTGTTATGGCAGCCCTTGGAAACTGCAAGCAGATTTTAGTTTTGTAGCTAAAACTAATATAAATTTAAAACCTAGATGAGATTTGAGAAGCGGGCATTAGCCAAATCATTAAAAACCACATTATGAAACGTGGACTCTCACCTAAAGTAAAAGCAGGTCACGTGCCAAATGAGACACCATGGTAGACAAAGGCTCCTCTGCTGATCTGTCTGGTACCTATTTTATTGACTCTTTGGGGCTTGTTGCTTCCTTGATCAGCTTCTCACTAGCTGACAACTATCATCGGTTCCTTCAGGAACGGATGATATGCCTAAAGTCTTGTTCTTGTTAAGAATAGCTACTCCTGTTTGTAACTTGCTTTGTCTTTCCTTAGTACTGTTTGTGTCATATGATTTTCCACTTGTTGTTTCAGGTATTATCCCAAATACTGTTGATGTTGCTTCCATAATTCCTCTTTCTTACTACATCAGCATGGGCCACAATTCCAACTTCCAAGCACCTGCATTTCTTTGCCTGAGGGCTTTCTGTGATCACTGAGGTCCGCTTTGCCTGAAGTGCAGAGCAGTCCTGAAATGAGTAGCAAGTACTTCCTGCCCTGTGACTAATGGGGGTTTGTAAATATACTCCCCTGTCGAATTTAGTGAGGTAAGTCTCAGGCTTGTGTTTTCGCATTTAATGCCAGTGTTTGTTTACTAGAATTAATCACCTTTTGTCTTCCTTCTCTTACTTGCTATGGACTGAATTGTGTCCCCCAAATAGACATGTTGGAATGCTAATCCCAGTTATCTCAGAATGTGGTCTTATTTGGAACTAGGGTTTTTACAGATTAATCAAGTTAAAATGAGGTCATTATAGTGGGCCCTGATACAAATGACTTATAAGAAAGGGGAAATTTGGTGACAGAGACAGACATGTACAGAGAAAGAAGGTGATGTGGAGAAACGGGGAAAAGGCCACATGAAGACAGAGGGTTGGAGTGATGCATCTACAAGTCAAGGGACAAAAGCAAAAAGGAAGACATGAAACAGTTCTTTCCTGGGCACCTTCAAGTGGAATGTGGCCCTATCAACACCTCACTTTACAACTTCTGGCCTCCAGAACTGCAGACATGAGGTTTCTGTTGCTTTAAGCCACTGGGTCTTTGGTACTTTATTAGGGCAGTCCTAGGAAACCCATACACTTTCTTCTTATTTTAGCACTCCCCTTTCTTGTATGATCCAAATCAACTATTCGGACTAGAATCTTTACCTCAAGATCTTGTTAGCTAAGGTGTATTTCCCCAAATAGATTTTCCCTTTAGAAAAAAAACATTTAGCATTTTGCTATTTCTAACCTTTTTGGTAACTAGTAAAATATTCCCCATATAGTTTGTGTTTAATAAAAGTTTGAAAAGGAAGAAACAGCCTAAGTGCCCATTAACAGAAGAATGGATAATGAAAATGAGAGAGAGAGAGAGAGAGACTATTATTCGGCCATAGGAAAGAAGGAAATCCTGACATTTGAGACAAGATGGATATTCGGCCATAGGAAAGAAGGAAATCCTGACATCGTAGACTTTAAGGACGTTACGCTAAATATCATATGTCAGACAGAGGAAGACAAATATTGTATGATCTCACTTATATAGGGAATCTAAAAAACCAAACTCATAAATACAGAGGAAGGATTGGTAGTTGCCAAAGACAGGGGAGGAGAGGTGGGTGAAATGGATGAAGGAGGAAATAATGAACAAAAGAAAAGAAGAGGAAGAGAAAAAGGAGGGAAAGGGGAAAGAGAGTAAAGAGGAAGGAAGCAATAATAAAGCTATTAGAATCCAAGAAGTTGCAGTTTTTTGCATGTAAACATTGATAAATGAAAAAAAATTAAACAATTGGGACTATTGTTTGGATAAGACTTGTGCCTGGTCATGTCACATGGCAGAATTGTTATATTTATTCACTTCATTATTCCTCATTTAGTCCTTTAACTAAAATAAGAAATATTAAGAAATGAATAAAAAAAGTCCTTGATAAAAAATTTCTGGATATTTTCAAAGCATCTTGTTAGACATTGCATACTTTTTGTTTGTTTGTTTGTTTAATATATTTTATTGACTTTTCACAGAGAGGAAGGGAGAGAGATAGAGTTAGAAACATCGATGAGCTGCCTCATGCACGCCCCCTACTGGGGATGTGCCTGCAACCAAGGTACATGCCCTTGACCGGAATTGAACCTGGGACCCTTTAGCCTGCAGGCTGACGTTCTATCCACTGAACCAAAACGGTCAGGGCGACATTGCATACGTTTTAATGCTACTCATCTCAGGCTGCTCCTCCACTGCAGCAGTCCACTGAGAGGTTTACAGTGCCCACACAAAATGCTTACTTTTCTACTCTGATTAAAGGTCAAGCACAAGTTATCCTTATAGGTCTTGCTGACATAGCTGTGCTGAATAATTATATTTGTGCACATTGTAATGAATATATTTATGAGAATGCAATTGTTTTTGGTCTTTAAAGACAATTAAAGACTCCCTCTAGGGAGAGGCATTTTTTTAAGTTGTGTTGTAAATCTTTTCTAGAATCATTGGTAACAGATTTAAAATATTAAAAGAATAATTCATTTACTTAAACTTTATGAATGTTTATGTTGAGTGTCATGGGCAGCTCTTTTCACTTTGCAGTCAACTGTTCTCTCTGAGATGCTGAGCCAAGCTTACAGGAAATCTAGAGGAAGGCCTGGGAGGAAAAGGGGCGACTTCCATGCTCTCCCTCTATGAGGACCTTAGGTATGTTTGAGCTCTCCTTAAAGCAACTGGGGAAGAATGGGGAGATGCCCAGGACACTGGCTTTTGGAAGAAAGAGAAACAAAGTAAGAAGATGATCTGAAAGTGGGAATGTATGAATGCTAAGTGAGTGCTTAGCACGTGAGACAAAACAGAGGAATTTATCAATGAGATTGTCAACACATGCTTTATATGCAGCATATTCTAAGTGTAAGCAGCCGCTCTTATATTAGGAACAATGATCAATGACTAGTCTAATAAACTGTGCAACCTAAAAAATATTTTAAAATATTGTAATATTTTAAAAGACTTCTATGAGCCACAAATTGCCAGTCAAGCTTCACATTTAACCCTGCTAAACTAAAATGTACCACCACATTATAGTTTAGAAGTAACAGTTTTTCATATCATTTCAACATGATACTATTATAATGTCAATAAGGACATATGATTGGTATTCCATAATTCTTTCTGAATTATTTTAGTAAGTAAAAACTATAGAGAACCAAGCTACATCATGGCAACTACTGAAAAAAAAACCAAAACACCATTAAACAGGAAGGTCAAATATTTTATTATACAAAAGGCTCCGGAGCTCTGAATAATCACATGGCTCACACACACACACAAATCAATACTTTAAATACACAAATCTATCATCTACCTAATAAAAATGCAAATGTAAATATCAACATCTGTCTCAGAGGATATTAGTTACATAAAAAATATTGGAACAAAGAAGAAAATTTTCTCCTTCAACAAATAGTTACTGAGTATCACGTAAGTATAAGAAATCATGCCAAGTATATGTGGGATTCAAACTGACTAAGATTTAGATCCTATCTAGTAGTTGAGATGTTTCGATCACACTTGATTTCAACATAAAGTTTTATGTGTTCTAGAATTTGAAAGTCAAACCCATCAGTGTTATGAGCGTAGATGAAGAATCCGTACTCATCTTGGCTATTCAAGGAGGATATCCTTGAGATATACCTTTCAACTGGTTCTAAAGAAATGGATTGGGTATTCATGCATGAATACAGATAAAAAGGCCTTGGAGGGAGAACAACATCAATAAAGTGAAGAAGTGTAAAAGCACAAGCTGTGACCTGGTTACAAGTGGCCCCACTTGACCACAGTGGTACCTCGTGGTAAATATCAGAATATAAAGTCAGGATGGGAAGGCTTTGAAGTCCACGGGACAGAGTCAATGGAAAGAGCCGGGGAAGGTTTGTGAGGGGGTGTGGCACATTTACTGTGATGCACTTAGAAGTTTAATCTGGAGGCAGACTGTAGGGCAGTGATGGCGAACCTTTTGAGCTCGGTGTGTCAGCATTTTGAAAAACCCTAACTTAACTCTGGTGCTGTGTCACATATAGAAATTTTTTGATATTTGCAACCATAGTAAAACAAAGACATATTTTTGATATTTATTTTATATATTTAAATGCCATTTAACAGAGAAAAATCAACCAAAAAAATGAGTTCACGTGTCACCTCTGACATGCGTGTCATAGGTTCGCCATCACTGGTGTAGGGTGTACTGAGATAGGAAGTGTCTAGATCAGGGGTTGCAAACTCAAGTGCACATCAAGGCCAGGAAGAAGCTGTAAAAAGTAGTTTTAAGAAGGATCTACTCAAGTCTAGAAATTGAGTAGATCCATTATAAATTTGGTAGGTCCAATTTTCCCAAATATTCTACTTCTTTCAGAAAAAAATGGAAATACAGATTTTGATCTTTTCTAATCCATAGATGTCGAATCATTTAAAAGTACTTTCTAGTTGATTGACTGATTGATTGATTGTTAAAAGCTGAAATCAGTCCATGTGCTAACAGCTTTCAACAGGACCACCAATGACAAGGATCTTAGAATGATCTTGGTATGAATTAATAAGGGCTCACCTTGGAGAGTGGCAGGTATTATTATATGTTTGATTATTCCGTCTAATGGTTTAATCAATTAATAAACAGTTAACAAATCTAAGGCAATATAATTTGGAAAGAACTTAAAAATACCTGGTGGAAACATCACAGGTGTATAAAATTATGAAACTTAGTTTGCCTGAAAAAACCTAATGAAACCATGTTATCTTACTAATAAAAGTCTAGGTGGTCCTCATGCCATCAGGCCGTGATGCCCCTACGGCATCACAAGATGGCTGATCGAACAGTGGGCACACGCAGGTGGTCAGGGCTGGTCTTGACGCTGTGTGTGCGAGGGTGCTGGAGGGAAGTTGACCAGGAAGTGTATCGCGGGAGTCCTGCAGGGCTTCGGAACTCCAGGACTAGGGGGAATCTTGAAGCCCCTGGGGCACCGGCCTGCAGGCTAAACATCAGGGCAAAGGGCACCACCCCCACTCCACTTCCACCTGGGGGAAATGAGAGTCAGCTCCAGAGTTGGGTTAGAGCAGTGGTCGGCAAACTCATTAGTCAACAGAGCCAAATATCAACCATACAACGATTGAAATTTCTTTTGAGAGTCAACTTTTTAAACTTAAACTATATAGGTAGGTACATTGTTATTAACTTAATTAGTGTACTCCTAAGCTGGCCTTTGCTAAAAACGTCCTCAATCTGATTGAGATATGTTCACTGAGGTCAACCCCTTCCAACTCTCCCATCCACACTCATCGTGTATAGTTGTTTTGTCTATCTCCTTTTGTTCATCCTCTCTATATGTCCAAACCATCTCAACATACCTTTCTCAATCCTCGACACGACATCTTCTTTCACTCCATAACGTTCCCTAAAATTAACTTAATAAACTTTACTTAAAGTTTTAAGTCAACTTTGCACTGTACGTGCGCACCCACACATGTATTTGGAGCCATGGTTTGCCGGCCACTGGGTTAGAGGGAGCTGCCTTCACTCCACATCCACCCCTCAACCTTGACCTGGGGTATGAACATGATAGAAAACCTCCCTGGTCACTGCCTGGTCCCCTACTCTGAGCTTCTTCCCACACAAGAGCAGTGAGCTCACTTCCTGATGATGGAGCTCAACAGAATGTGGAATCCTGGTAGCCAGGCAGCCACATTCTAAAACAGCCCCTACCCAGCTCATTTGATAGAGACATTCCCACCAAGGCAGTGGTCGCCAAACCGCGGCTCATGAGCCACATGAGGCTCTTTGGCCCCTTGACTGTGGCTCTTCCACAAAAATACCACATGCGGGCGCACGTACAGTGCGAAGTTGACTTAAAACTTTAAAGTTTATTAAGTTAATTTTAGGGAACATTGTGGAGTGAAAGAAGATGTAGTGTCGAGGATTGAGAAAGGTATGTTGAGATGGTTTGGACATATAGAGAGGATGAACGAAAGGAGACAGACGAAACAAGACGAGTGTGGATGGGAGAGTTGGAAGGGGTCAACCTCAGTGAACATATCTCAATCAGATTGAGGATGTTTTTAGCAAAGGCCAGCTTAGGAGTACACTAATTAAGTTAATAACAATGTACCTACCTATATAGTTTAAATTTAAAAAATTTGGCTCTCAAAAGAAATTTCAATCGTTGTACTGTTGATGTTTGGCTCTGTTGACTAATGAGTTTGCTGAGCACTGCACCAAGGCATATTCTGCTGTTTGTCACAGTCCCATCACCATGCTAGGCAAAGAGCCAGCCACGATAGCTTCTCCCCCCACTGCTGCCTCTGGCTCCACACTCAGCTCCGACGCCTCTGGCCCTTTTCATGGGGGAACCCAGAGGTACCCCTAGGAGGTGCAGGACAGTTTTCTTAGAACCAGGCCACCATTCTCATCCCCCTCACCAGCCCCGTGTCCTCTGGGGCGCTGGCCCCGTGGAGTTTGAGACTCCGGGACTCGGGGGAGTCTTGCAGCCCTGCAGGGCACTGGCTTTGATGCTGCATCCCCGTGGGCGCCATCACAGACTCTGACAGGAGGGAGAAGGGAGCCAGGTACCCACACCCAGGTCTTGGCAAATAGTGATATTAAAATATTTCTTCTAATTAATTCCCTTTGAATGTGCATGAATTCGTGCACCAGACCACTAGTAGTTATATAAAATCACTGAATATATCATAGATTTGTCCCACAGATCTGCTCCAAATAATAAATGTAAAGTTAAAATTATGAACAATACCTGGAGGAGATAATATTAGTAGGTATGTAGTCCCGAATGAAGATTACTATGACTATTAATGTAAAAATAGATGATTGAATCAATAGCTCCATTTTGATCCTTTAATATCCAGCCAGGAGACTGTTTTTCTCCCACAGTTAGTATTAATAATGCAAATGTTTTCAATGCTTATTATATAGAAAGAAAGGGCAGGTGTTACTGTTTTAATGTTTTCACACCAAGGGGACTACTTCCATGGATTATATGAAGCAAAAGGGTCTTCTTGCAATTCTCTCTGTGTCACTTACATTCATGTTATGATTTCATAAGGCATGCAGATAAAATTAGGGACACCTTTGGCAAGAAGTAAGGAAAAGGGACTTCTGAATGGGTCCACATTCCTGTTGTCAATAATCCAGGAAAGACGTCTTTAGCAAGAAACCAGAAACTAGAAGAAAAGACTAAAGCAGGAGAAAAGAAGAACCACCTCTTCTCTGCCTGGGTTCCTAGTAGGATAAACACACCTAAGAAAACTCCTGCAAGGCATGGATGGAACAAGATGGGCTCAGTCAGGTGGAGCTGTGCCAAGAACCTGGCAGGCAGCCCAGGCCCAGAAGGGCTTTTAACGAAGGTGAGTAAATTCTGTTCTGTAAACCAGGTTATCAAGACACTTGTCACCTTGCATATATTATTCATCTGTAATCTCTGAGCCGCCTGTAAAATTCTGTTTAAATGATAAAGATGGGGGTCAACTCTACAAAAAGAGGACTCATGCAGAAAATCAGCCTTTACAGAACCTCTCTGGGGACAGTTTGAGGATTTCAGTGGTGACAAATGAGAAATACCCACAGGGAAGGTGACTAAGGAATAAGAGTCAAGGTCAGAGAGTTATGCTGTGAAAATTCTCTCTTTATAAATTTTACAAGTTCAGGGTTTGACTTTTTTAATTTTTTAAAAGAGAACCAGTGACCATCTCACACCTGTCAGAATGGCTATCATCAACAAATCAACAAACGGCAATTGCTGGCGAGGATGCAGAGAAAAAGGAACCCTTTTGCACTGCTGGTGGGAATGCAAACTGGTGCAGCCACTGTGGAGAACAGTATGGAGTTTCCTAAAAAGCTAAAAATAGAACTCCCATTTGACCCAGTGATGGGGAGTAGAGGACAAAGCATTCGACATCAGCATTTCTGGGCAGTTGTATTTGATAGGGACCCTAATGAGTGTGCATTATGGGAAGGTAGGGGAGGGTGCGGGTAAGAGGGAGAGATCAACCAAAGAACTTATATGCAAGCACATAGGCCTAACCAATGGACACAGACAACAGGGGGTGAGGGCATGAGTGGGGAGGATGGGGGGTAATGTGGGGATAAGGACACATAGGTACTAACTTAATCAATAAAAAAATTTTTTAAAAAAGAGAACCAATGGATATTCTGGCTGGTGTGTTCAGTTGTTAGAGCATTGATCTGCAGACCAAAGGGTCACAGTTCAATTCCAGGTCAAGGGCACATATGTGGGTTACAGGTTCCCTCCTAGGCCCTGGTTGGGGGTGGGTTGTGTGCAAGGGGGGAGGGGGAGCAACCAATTTGTCTCTTTCACATCAATGTCTTTCTCTTTCTCCCTCTCTCTCCTCCCCCTCTTTCCCTTCCACTCTCTGAAAATCTATGAAAAAAATATCCCTCGGGCAAGGATGAACAACAAGAGAGAGAGAGAGGGAGGGAGGGAGAGAACCAGTAGGTTATCCTAACAACTTGGATACCAAGTACTTTAAAAGTCCACAAGATTATTGGAAACTAGTGTCCCGGTGCACGGATTTGTAGTAATATTGCTATTCACGTCCTGCTAATGAAAAGAAAATAGGATTCTATCGAGTGTCCTACTACCTACTCCAGGACGTCTGTGAGGATCAAATGGGATAAGGCATGGGAAAATGCTTCACAAACATTTGGTTAAACTGTAAAATGTTTGCACCTGGCTATAAGCAAGTCGGGTTTCTGGGCTGAAGAAACTCCAAGGAGGCTAGTCACTAGGGAGAGGAAGCTGGGTGTTGCTAAGTGACGTCATTACCCGATGCCCACAGCCACCATTTCTGGGCTGGGCTGTAGGCTGCATTTTGAGCCATGTGGTCTCAGCAGCATCAGCTGCAATTTGGTGGCTGGGCCTGTGTCCCACTTGGGGGTAGCTGAGTGTTGGTTTGTCAGTGGCAGGTCCACAGTGCCGTTTATTTTTAAATGGCCAGTGCATGTCATGGCAGCTCCTGCATTGAACGTCTGCCCCCTGGTGTCAGTGCACATCATAGCTACCAGTTGGACGGACAGACACTTAGCCTTTTATATATATAGATATTTTGTGGTCTTCAATATTTGCAATAACCACTCTGGAGCCTGGTATCTACTCTTACCTAGTGTTATCATTGTCCCAGTGTGTAGGGACAGTGTTTTGACATTTCTTGTTTTTATATAATTATTACTGGTCCTCCTTTTTCTCTCAAAAGTGTCCCAGTTGGGATAGTAAATTATATGAACACAGAAACTTTAACTAATACCTGAGATTATCTACATAACAGCCACACAACAGAATCTGAAACTGAATTTACTATACCCACACACTGCTAAAGACTTCTCTAAATGATATCTTCTACAGTCTTTTTGGCATGGTGGTTTCACTTCTACTATATTTAATATATGTTACAGATATGTTTGTTTGCTCTGTGGCTAAAGGTACAAAGCAATGAATTCAAACTATGTTACCTCAGCACTGAGTGAAATCTACTAGTTCAGGAGGCTAAATCTGAATTTGTATCTGTAAAAATTCCTTCCTATGCATAGCATTAGAACAATATCTACAGACTACTTTGCATGCTTTTGCTATTACAAAAGGTAATGTAGATTATAAATTGTATGTTCCTTATTTTAGTACTATAAAATTTAGAATAATTTTAGCAAGAAGGTATATAAATCAGCTTTTCTTATGTATTTACCTACCTACTCTACAGGTTTCAGGTGATCTATTTACTTATTTATTTTCTGTAATGTTTAAGTTGCAAGCCTTTAAAATGCTAAATAAATATAAAAATTAAAATAAATATCATAAGTCCTCCTCTACTTCTAGAAATAATTATCATCTTTGTGATTAGAGGGGCAAATGTTAGAACTCATACAGTGGCATGGTGGAATTAAGCATATAGGCAAAAGATTCTCTCATTTTCTAAAGTCAAAATATGAAAGGAAAAAAGTGACTTGTCTTGCAGGTTTGGAGGAGAAAAATCACAGCAACTGTTTCAATTTTGCACAAAGCATCCCTTTACAGTACTTTTAAAAATGAGTGGGCTACTCATGGAAATTCACACTGTGTGACTTTGGACAAGATAATTTACTTCCCTGACTCTCAGTTCTTCATCTTTAAAAAGGGTTAACATTTTCTTCATATACTTGTGAGAACTAAACATAACATATAAGGAGCACCCAAGAGTGGGACCTGTGTGCAGCATATGCTAATTAAATAGCAACTATTATTGTTATTTTACGAAGAAAATTGCAGTTCCTTAAGAATCACAAAGACTGCATCCCAAGACCTCTGTGAACTCCCGGGTTCTCAAATATCCCTCTATTACATCACCCAGAAAATGACGTTTGGGGACTAGTTATAATATTGGCTGAAACACTGTCACAAAACACCATTGCTTGATTACATGTAGAGAACATGGTAAACTTATTCATGTCACATACAGTAACCACTGTGAGATCTGATGTCCTATTCTAAGTTTTTTTTCAAACCTAAATGTATCTCTTGGTCCAGAAGCATTATTGTCTTATATTTGTTCATGTTATTTTCTCTTCCAACACCAGACATTCGAATTTACTTGACTTCCAGAACTATTCTTTACAAAGGAATAAAATGTACCTCATTTTAGGAAAGTAATCACATATGCCTTCGTGAGCAAAATTCATGAATTTTCAGTTAGATGCTAAGAAGAGTCTGGGTAGATGGTAAGCCTCCTTCACCCAGTTTAATCTTTACACCAGCGCATCTCATTGTGAAAACAATCAAAATCTGTGCCTATAAAGTGACAAATGACTACAAGACCTGGGTTAGTTGGGTGACTCATGAAGAGTAAAACTAATGAATATTTAACCATAAAAGCCAAGGGTCTACGGATCCTCTTTTTCCTTAGAAATTTCATAACCAGAGAAAGAAAGACAATATAGATATGATATCTAGCATATCAGATAGAGGAGGCTGTGGTGCAAAGATTTCTACGTGAACCAGAGTTACAGATATGTCTGTGGGACCATAGGGGAAGAGGAGTGGAAAGCAAAAACTCTCTGCTCATGCTGAGGAACAAAGAGATTGGGCAATTTAGAGCGGAGCCAGACCTATGCTAACGCTGGTTGGCCTGTGGGCTAGGTCTAAGAAGAAACTTTTGAAGAAGAGCACTGGTTCCTGAACCTGCTAAAACTTGGAGCGTTCTCTTCAGGAGCAGGAGGCTATTCCTCAGGAACAACATAGATCAGCTTTTCTTGTCTCTAGCCAGCGGACCATCACGCATGGGTTAAATCAGATTTCTCCTCTGGTCTAACACAGTAGAGCCAGTATAAACGCAGTGGCATTCTCACAGAAGTAAATTCCCCTCCAGCCTGTTGCTGCAACCTCACAGTTTCCCTCTTCATAGCAGGAGCGTACATTTACAAGCACCTGAGTGAATAAAATGTCACGCATGACCACGTTTGTGTTCCATTATTAGTCAAGCAACCATTTAATCAACAATGAAGAGAAGAACATATGTTCAAAATATAGATGCTTTATATAGAGAATTTTATTCAGTTCTCCCTGAAACTCAATACATTGCAAGTTACATAAGGAAACTGAGGTTAAATGATTCATCCAAAGTGGTATAAGCAGCAAGTGGCAAAACTGAACTACGAAATCTAGGTCAGTCAGATTTCAAAGACTACAGTCTTTACAGTGCACCACTGTTACCCTCCAGAGAAATCTAAATGATAAATATTTTCTAATTTTAACAGAGGAGAAGGAAGTGAAAGCAGGAGATCAATGATGGGCCAGCAAAGTAAGTAGGTCTGCAGAGACAAAAGGCTAGAAGTAAAAGTTCCCAGCATTCCCTTGGGGATCAGTCACTGTTTCTCACTGTTACTCTGGTCCTTCATCCTTCTCCCCGGAATTCTGCAAGATATTCCAGTATCTACTAAGCAACCCAGATTGGGTTCTCTCACTTAAATGGAGAACATGCTACTACACACATGTGCTACTGAGGCAGCAGGTTCCCAACTGCGGGCCCAGACAGATGGAGGAGCTCCCAATGGCACTGATGTTGTAAGGACCACTCTCTCATCTCAGTGAGATAGACCAACATTCCACCGAGACAAAGCAGCTGAGTTGGAGAGCAATTCAACACACTTTTAACCACTGGAAACTTAACTATGTACACCACTGTCTTGCCAAGAAATAGTGTAGAATTCTAAGAGATTTGCTATAGATTGTGAAATTGTGGCAATGCCTACTATATCTTGAAGAGTGCATAGAATTATTCATTTGTTTCCTTCTTGCTTGGATCTGCCACTAATTTTTCAGCATTATTTTTTTTAAAAAAGTTCTTTGGTCATCTAATAAATCTACTGTTGATCACCTTGGGTACTTTAGTTGAAGGAAAAAAAGAACAGCTAAATGCCACTAAATAATACAATACTTGTGAAACAAAATGTTAATTAGACTATAAAAGGAGTGTGCACTTAAATCATTATAATTTGTTTCAATAAGCTTTTTATTTGGACAGAAAGTAAATTTAAATGTCCTAGGGTCTTACCATCCCTGGGGGCAGCGACCGTTACTGTCCTGCTGCTGACACCAAGCTTTCATGAGGCTTCACAGTGGAGGTCTCAAAATCCTTGCTGTCAGAGGACTGTTCCCCGGCTTGTCCCCTGAAGCCAGCTGTCTCAGAGCCCTTCTTCCACAAACCTAGGGACCGAGGCATCACACTTCAATGAAGAGAAGAACATATGTTCGCCACAGCCTCAAGAGGCAGTGGTTGCCACAGCCTCTGTCACCAGACAGCCTAAATGTAAATTCTGCCCTGCCACTTATTAGTTATATGATCTCTGACTTAACTTTTCTGGGCCTCCATTTCAAATGAGTTAGTATTATACCATCAAACCCATAGTAAACATTCAATATTACTATAAGGATGGTGCAAAGTCCTTCCTTTTTTTCTCCCCACTCCTTGAAAACTGGAACAAGATTACTGAAAAAATGCTACCGTGAAGGAAAAAAACAAAAACAAAAAAACACCTAAAATCTCCAGGGTCAAGTTCAAAGCAGGTCCTATTCTTCATACTCTCAAAGATAAAAGAAGCTAAACCCGTTTCTAGCCTTTGTCAGAGGGAAATAGTAAAGAGGTGTGGGGGCAATGAAAGATGTATCTCTTTGGGAGGAATCATTAAAATGCATAGTGGTGGCTTTCTCTTTACCCTCCTCTCCTCTTTACCTTCCCTTTTACAAGAATAGTGAACCTTATACACTAACATCCACCAAGCTGGGGACTGGTAGTTGCCTCTTATCTCAAAAGTGGACCTGAGGGGGAGAAACGAAGATGGCAGCATAGGTAAACATCAGAAATTGCTGCCTCACACAACCACTTCAAAAATACAACTAAAAGACAAAACAGACATCATCCAGAACCACAGGAAGGCTGGCTGAGTGGAAATTCTACAACTAGAAGGAAAGAGAAAAGCACACTGAGACTCAGAGGAGGTGCAGAAGTGAAGTGCAGAGGTATGAAGGCGCACGTGGAAAGGGCTTGGCAACTGAGGGCACGGTTGTCCTTTTCAATTGGGAGTGAGTCTCAAGCTCCCGACTGCTCTGAACTCCAGTTCCGGGTGAGTCTCTGGGGACCCAGACTCATACGGGAGAAACTAGATGGTCTGACACCAGTCGGAACTCAAGGGCGGCTTTCTCTCAGAGGTGCTTGCAGCGATTACCCCGGAACACTGAGACCCAGGGCCTTTCAGGTT
>NW_006296625.1:523603-526821 GCF_000327345.1 Myotis davidii | reverse complement strand
ATGAACAGAAAGAAAAAAAAAAGTGGACCTGATGTCATTGGTGCTGGAAGAAGAGGCAGCAGAAAGAGTGCTGACAGACTGCACGCCCACTATTTGGCAAGGAAAGGAACACTAAATATACAGGTTTCTTTAGACCAGTGATGGCGAACCTATGACACGCATGTCAGAGGTGACATGCACACTCATTTTTGGTTTATTTTTCTTTGTTAAATGGCATTTAAATATATAAAATAAATAGCAAAAATATAAGTCTTTGTTTTACTATGGTTGCAAATATCAAAAAATGTCTATAAGTGACACAGCACTAGAGTTAAGTTAGGGTTTTTCAAAATGTTGACACGCCGAGCTCAAAAGGTTTGCCATCACTGCTTTAGATCCTACTAAAAGCCCATCATGAAAGTCTATGAGAAGCCAGGTGTTTGGACATCTAGCCCAGAGAGGACAACCAAGGCTAGTCAGTCTGAGTCAGAGAAACAGTGAGGACTCACCTAGTGAGCTCAGACAAAACAGAAATGCCATTGAAGGACTGTCTTTCCCTCTTGTCACCTCCAAATCCCAGCCCCAAAAGGTGAGAGCAGAAAAGAGAGAGGCAAGTGTATGAGAAAATACCACATCTTCTGCCTAAAGCCCACGCTGTCCACAATGTCCAATGCAGGTTTGAACCACACGTGCCCTACAACGAGCAGAGAGGGAAGAGCAACGTGTGGAAGGAAGAAACTGTGAGTTAAATGTGAGGTTGAAATATCATAGAGGGTGGATAATCTCATTCCTAACACCCGTTTATTCTTATTAAGTAAAAAGTGACAGAATTGGACCAAGTTGGCTTTAAGAGAGAGGGACTCACAGCAGGAAAGAGAAAACCCGGATGAGCCTAAAGGAGGCAGTTTTTTACTGAAAATGGAAAAATAATGTAATGCCTACTCCTCAGGAGTTGAGTCTCCTCAATCAAAATATTATTTAAACAAACAAAAAAAACCCACAGATATTGCAGTCTGTGACATTGTTGTGGTACTGTATAACACTGGGTTCAGGACCTGCCCCTGGGCAGAACCACAGGCATTTTACAAATACTTTATCACCATTTAACCTTTGAGCTTCTTCAAACATCGTTTTTTCTTTACCCTTAGCGATTCTCTAAGTTTGGGGAACTGTAATCAATGGATTCTCTTTCATTTCTCTGCCCATGCCTTCAGCAAAAATTTTTCAATTTTACACTGAAAAATGTCTCCAGGCTCAAATAAGCAAAGTAATTGTCATGTAAGTAATATTTATTTATGTATGCAGTTTAAGTTTGTATCTATGATATTAAATAGGTGCTTTCTCTAAAAAGTGTTGGAATACCAGAATAAACTGCTAAAGTAGATAACAAGGGATTAATAATGGAAGTGCCAAGACATGTTAATGCATTTTTGCTTTTCTCTGCAATAGCCTTACTATTTTTCTCCAAGCAAAGGCCAGATGTCTACAGAGCAAAAATTATACCCAAGGTCTTTTTCGGGGTTGGGGATAATGCAACACCAATGTTTCCTTCTGTTGTTGGTTGATCTTACCTGTGCCTCAGTATTATACAGACCTAAGCAGTTTGGGGGACTGTAAGTTGTGCAGTGATACTTTTCCCTCCCACTTTCTGACTTCCTGGTAGTACATTAAACATTATTAGAATGCCCACTGTCTTATTGCTAATGCATTTGGCCGTATAGCTACAATTAGATGAACTAGCCTGTATTCACTACAGTTAGATATCGCAACCTGTGGATTGTTCTATAATAAAAAAGTTTCATTCAGCCCTTTGCCTTCACTGCCAAACTGTCAGACATGGTGAGTGTCCAGATTACAAACTCTAAACTCTTGAGGTTGGTTCCCACCTGATCAGCAAACATATAAGGAAAAAAAACCCATTCCCCAAGACAAGGGAGCAGTTTCCTATTCTAGTGTCCTGTATGGGGGGCCAGGCTGCCAGGACCTGGGCACCTTTGCTTCCTCAATGGTTTATCTCTTCTCCGGATCTGCACTTGCCCTAGACCAAGCATGTCAAACTCAAAGGCTAACACAAGCCAAATAAATAAGGCATGCGGCCCATGGGCCGAGAGTTTGACATGCTTGCCCTAGATCCATGGTTGGCAAACCGCTGCTCGTTGGCCACATGCAGCTCTTTGGCCACTTGAGTATGGCTCTTCCACAAAATACCACGTGCAGGCACGCACTTACAGTGCGATTGAAACTTCGTGGTCCATGCGCAGAAGTTGGTATTTTGTGGAAGAGCCACACTGAAGGGGCCAAAGAGCCGCATGTGGCTCGCGAGCCGCGGTTTGCCGAGCCACAGTTTGCCAACCACTGCCTAGACATTCACCACTATCTTATTCTCTGGCACTGTGTCATCTTCAGTCTTCAGTGCATGACTGGTCTACTCTGAACTCAACCCTAAGGTAGCCCCGCTTCCTCAATCTTCTACAGCAGCTGAGCTCCCCTAAGTTCTGTGTCCCACCTTTGCCTGCAGCCCTTCCTTCCTTCCCTGGATCATGCCTACTAGTAGGGCAGGATGGTGATGGCATGTCAGAGGCGAAAAGCCCACACCTGGATGGGATTATACAGACTGCTGTGGGCTCCTCCCCAAAGTATTTTAACTCCACTAAGAATTCCAGCAGCTTAATCTCAGGCATGAGTAATGCATGAATTTACACTCTATTCCCAATCTGTTTCTCAATTAAAGTTTAAAGGTAAGAAAATAACTTTGGATGCGAAATATGAAAATAACTCTTTCATTAACATTTTTATTTTTAATCCCATTTCCCAGCAGGCTGTTGATGAAACATTTCATCCCCCAGGCTCAGTTCCTTCATTAGGATACCCACTGTTGTAAATATAGGTTTGTTCTTTCTCAAACTTTTTAATTTCTATGTTATTTCATTTTCTCCATCCATATACATAGGCAAATAAAATCCATCATGTAACTCTTGAAGAAGCAACATGTAGGCCACATTTTGTTGAAAGCCCCTGATGAATGAAAAAGCATTATTGCTGACATTAAAGAACACCATGCTGTGGATTCAGGGCTCTGGAGAAGGCCAGGACCTCAGGCAGGAACACAGAAAGGCCGTGTTGGCTAAGCCCCAGCCCAGGCAGTGCCCTGAGAGGGAAGAAAGCATGGGGACGCCA
Source organism: Myotis davidii (assembly GCF_000327345.1). Lineage (NCBI taxonomy): Eukaryota > Metazoa > Chordata > Mammalia > Chiroptera > Vespertilionidae > Myotis > Myotis davidii. The sequence goes on along the minus strand of NW_006296625.1, from coordinate 523,665 downwards.
TCAGAGCTGGCTATTTTTAAATGCTTCCTTGGGAAATCCTTTCACTTAGAATGCAAGAGCCT
>NW_006296625.1:520946-523590 GCF_000327345.1 Myotis davidii | reverse complement strand
CTGGTGCAGAGTCTAGCCCTTGAGGTAATATGGTTAATAAAGATATTTTTAGTATTTATTTTGGCCCTGCTGTCCACCATTTCTACATAAAAAAAACACCTTGCCTAAGAACATGCATATACATATATCTCACCACTGTGAACGGATCATCACGGATTTTAGGTGTCTTGACAAATACGCTATTTTAACCAAAGGGTGATAGACAAAAGCTAATTGAACAATCTTCCCTGACCATAAGAATATCATAGACAAGTCCTGAGAGAATTCAGGTTGCATTCAAGGCCAACAGAGATTATTTCTTTCATTCTTAGGAATCCTTTTGATCCAAACACAATCCCCCCCAAAAGGCTTATAATTTCATTTAAGTAACATAATAGTGATATTTCAGATACATAGAATTTGCATAATATTTCCCTTGAAGCTCAGAATTTCTTATAACTCTAAATTTTACCCTATAGTAAAAGATTTCAGAAGGCAGCCTTAATTTTTAAAAATAATGTTTTAAATAAGAGGACTATAACCTATACCTGAAAATAGTATTTCTCCTCCCTGTCTTTCTGGTTTCTGAAACTAAAGTTTGTACCACTGGTACCATACGTGCTCAAACTGGGGATTGCACCTGCAACCTAGGTATGTGCCCTGACTGGGAACTTCAGGACAAGGCTCTAACCACTGGGATACCTACCCAGAGCCTAGTTTGTTCTTGTAGAGGCCTAGTGTAAATTTTATGGAGAGAGAATTTGGATTAAGTTTGTATCTCCTCTAATTTACTCCCTTCTATATTACCAGCTGGGTCAGAACAGCTGTAAAGTAGCCCCCAAAGCTTATACCCTGACAGGCAAACTTTTTGAAAGCTTGTTTTTGTTCCATTAGCTTCCTGTCTTTCATGTTATGTTCATCTGTTTAAATTTGGAATTACAAAGTATTTAATTCAGGCAGATTAGTAAAGTGTTTAAGGTTGGTTGTTAGAAATTAAAATAAGGCATCCCGGCGATGTCTCATGTGACCATCATTTCTAGAATTACCCCATACAGAATCCCTCCTCTGTAGTATATACCAGGCCTTCAAAGAAATTGTAAAGCTAATAATTCCACAGATTGCATCTAGATTTAATTTGGAATTGTTGTGTCACAATGCTGCTTCTCAGAAATAAAGCTCTAGTTAGTTATGTCTGATGAGCTTATTCAGAGAAGCTCAAAACTGCAACAGGGAGCACAAATAGAAAATCAGTCTCTGCAGTGTGCAGGGCTGCACAAAACTCAACGAGCATCTAAAACTAGAAACCTAGTGCTGCTTTAAAAAATACCCGCTGCTTTTTTACACAGGTCACTTCAAATTACAAAGGATACCATTCTAGGCTCTATAAAAACAGATTCCTTTGGTAACTGCATATTATAACCTTTCAATAATGAACGGATGCATTTTAGTAATTCAGATAATAAACAGTACTTACTTTCCTGAGTTATGACTTTAAGATTTATTTCCTAAATCTAAAGTAGTTTTTTTAAAAATATCTATTGTATGCAATGACTCAAGTAGAATAACAGAAAAGTACAGCTTAAAGAAAAAGGAAGTATAAATGTCATAGCAGAAATTGTAAAAGTGATCTAAAATACAGATTATATGATCTACTGACCTGAAACAAATATCGAAGGTAAATATTCTACAGAAGCAAAATATGTTCCCTCGAATTCCATGTTTGCAAAAAGAAAATCTAAAATTTCAGCTCTCAGTATGAATTTTCAAAAGCATTCATTTGCCACCCACCTGTCTCCAGAACCCAATTTATAGCAGATGATGCTATAAATAATACATAAAAATAAAAAAGCAAAATAATAGTGCCCATTAGGGTAGGATTCACCTCAAAGTCTTTCATCTTGTTCAGAATTATTTCTATCCCTGTTGCCATCCTTCCTTCTAGCATCAGTAGGTAATTACTTCCTTCTAGTCAAAGTCCATCTCTCAATATGTATAGATGTGAGCCCCTGCAGTATTATCAGGAATTCTAATTCATCAGCTATTCTCCTCTTCAACTTCAAACATTCCAGAACTATTCACTCTAGTGTCTAAACATGGTCAAGTTCCTTCCATATCAACACTTTCCCCAACAATAAAACCTCCACCCTATTCTATCTTCCAATCTACTCCCTGACTCACACATTCACAAAGACGGTGAGAATAGCATCAATTAGAACTTGCCAAACATTCTTGATGGTTATATAAATACAGAACCTGAATCTAAGGTTGGTACCCTCTCAGGCAAATCTCGAGTTCAACAACTTCTTGTGGCTTCCAAGAGTCATGTGACCACTGATCAATCACTATTGGCTCAATTATTAAACTACTTAATGTAAAGCAAATTTTTTTATTTTGCTTCCACGTTAGCAGCAGTGATGTTTTTTAAAAAAGAAAATCATGTACTTAAAATGATTCCAAGGACAGACACAATAAGGAAAAGTTCTATTGTCCAAACTTTAAAAATAAATGTATTTCAAGAATATCAAAGTTGAAATTGAAAAACAATATATTAAATTATAGGATTTTTATTTTAAAAACTTTGTAAGCATCAATAAATAATACAAAGACCTAAATGTGTGCATGTGGGGGGGGAGGAGAACAAAGAATGTGTATGGGAAATTCAAAA
>NW_006296625.1:479198-519662 GCF_000327345.1 Myotis davidii | reverse complement strand
AAGAATCCAGACAGTCCCGCTTCTCCCGTTTGAGTCTGGGTCCCTAGAGACTCGCCCGGCTCTGGAGCTCAGAGTCTGAAGCTTCCTCCCGATTAAAAACAACAACAACCGCGCCCTCCGCGCCAGCCCGCTCCACGTGCACTCTCCGCACCTGAGAATTTCACTTCAGCACTGCGCCTCCTCTGAGTCTGGGTATGATATTCTCTTTCCTCCTAGTTGTAGAATTTCCACTCAGCCAGCCTTCCTGTGGTTCTGGATGATGTCTGTTCCGTCTTTTCGGTGTAATTTGAATTGGTTGTTTGAGGCAGCAATCTCCGGTGTTAACCTATGCCGCCATCTTGGATCTCCGCCAAAATAGAAACGTTTTAAATGACCAATAAACCTCTGGAAAATATCCATATTCATTAGTAGCAAGAGAAATGCAAATTTAAAATAAATATAACACTATCTATAAAACTGAAAAAGACTTAAACAACATATGACAAACATCCTGTGTGACCATGGAAATATTCATTCTCATAAACATGAAAATTGTCACAGTCTTTCTGGAGACATTTGTCACTATATAGCAAAAGCTTTAAACTTTTACAAATTTATTTGGATTTGTTTTAATAAAATAGCATTCAGTTGTTTTGTAATTGCAAAGACTGAAAATATTTTATAGATACAACATATTTTATCCATGAGATAAAATATTTTGAATTTGTCAGGCTGTTAAAGTTAAATAAGAAATATTTCTCTCTGACTTAGAGCTTTTAAGATATAAATATGCTTTTTAAATCTCCAAGAGGAAGCTAGAGTTCTGCAGTCTTTTATTTTATAGTTGAGTTGATTGAAATACAATTTAACGTGATACAATTCATCATTTTTTTAGTGTACAGCTTGATGCATTTGACAACCAAGATGTAGAACATTATCATAACCTCTTCAAGTACCTTCTGGTCTCTTTGCAGTCAATCCTCCCCCTATCTCTCTTAATCCCTGCCAACTACTATTCTTTCTGATCTTAGCATTTTTGCCTTTTTCTAGAATTTCATATAAATGGAAATCTATATAATGTAGCCTATTGAGTCTGGCTTCTTTTGCTTAGCATGATCTTTGAAAGATGCATCCATATTGGTGTGTGTTACTAATATGTTATTTTTTACTGCTGGGTAGTTTTCCACGGTGTAGATGTACCACACATGCTTGTTTATTCTTCTACCAGCTGATGGATGTCTGAGTTGTTTCCAAATCTGTGCTATTGTGAATAAAACTGCTATAAACATTTGTATATAGGTCTTTGTGAGGACATGAGTTTTTATTTCTCTTGGTTAAATATCGAGGTATTTGATTTCTAGGTAATATATTAAATAGGTATTTAACACAGTAAGAAGTCGTCAACTGTTTTCCAAAATGGATTATCATTTTAAATTCCCAGTTTCAGTTGCACCAAGTCTAGGTCCACACTTGTTATAATCTGTCTTCTTAATTTCAGCCATTCTGGTGAGTGTGAAAAGTACATCATTGTGGCTTTGATCTGCATTTCCCTGATAACTAGAGATGTTGCACATATTTTCATGGTGTTTTTTTTTTTTTTACTTTTGTTTCTCTTCATTGGCAAATGGGAGTTTGTCATTTTGTCATATTCTTAATTTAGTTATTCTTGGTACACATCTTTTATTAGAAATGTATTTTACAAATTTTTTCTCCAAATCTATTGCTTGGGTCATTTTCTTAATAAAGTCTTGCAAAGAACCGAAGTTCTAATTTTGATAACATCCAACTTACCAATTTTTAGTGTTATGCTTTTGTGTCCTTTCAAAGAATTCTTTGCCTAATACAAAGTACTAATATTTTCTTAGTTTCAGCTCTTACAACTCGGTATATGACCCATTTTACATTATTTTTTGTATATGGAGTGAGGAAATGATCTAAATTTTATTTGCGTGAATATACCCAATTGTTTCAGCACCATTTGTTATTTACCAATGAACTACTTTGGCACCCTCAAAAAGTTTACCAGACTTATTTAATGAAAAATCTATTTATTTTTGAGCATTAACTATTATGTCATAGACATAGATACTACCTTTTTTGGTAAATGCCTCTATAAAAGATTATTTATAAATATATTTAAATGCTAATTACATATTGTTTTCTGAAAACAAAATTTGAAAAGCAAATATATATGTAGATATCTGGAGTATTCGGTACCAAAATATATACACAGAGGTATTGGGTTTTAATTATTTTATGGGTTATCTTACTTGTCTTTGATATGTTTAATTGATTTTTCCTTTTTAAATATACACATAAACTATAATATATAATTGACATTTTATTCATTAAAATTTTTGATTTATGGTTCCTCAAGTTTACATCTTTATTTAAGCTAGAATTAGCAGAAATAATCACACCAGGAAATAACACTGAGGTGTAGTAATTCAGGCAGAAAAGGGAAAAATTCTAGTTAATAGTATCTTACCATTTTCTAAAAGTAAAATTAGATTATATTTGACAATTTCATTGTTAAATTAAATGTTCTCAATGAAACAGACAGAGTTTTAGAATTAAACTAAATGTTCTCCACAGAACACATCCCTTAAAATAAAATCAATGAATGACTTAGGCATATAATTCCATCGTGCCACTAAACACAATCTGAATGTTGATCAATTTTTATGTTGACATTTCAATCACATTCACAGGTCATCAGGAACTTTTTGCTAGTGTCTCACAGTGGGCGCAAAACTTCAAGGGATAACAGTTTAACATTTTAAAAATATTTTTTTCCAGATTTTAAGGAAGTTATAAAGGACAACCATTCACACTTCTATTTTTTATTACTTCCTTTCTCTCTTCTTTTATAGGAGTGGTAGTTTTGGCAGAGTGGAACTTGCCTTTTCAGGAATTTCTTACTGCATTCACAGTATCAAGGATGCAGAAAGATCTTGTGCACGCATGTGTTCTATAACTGTGGCATTACACACCACAGATTCTAAGATAAATTGAAACATGGCAAAATTATAATTAGTACCAAGTGGGTGTAGTAGAAAAGCTAAAAAAGCAATGCAGAAAAATTGAAATTCATTTTCATATTCAATTCAGGTGTTGTCTTAAGTTTGCTTGTGGTTGATTTCTGATCATTAGAACACTTAAGTTATCTCAAAATTTTCCAAATGATTAATGAAAATTAATGATATGAAAATTAATTTCAAACTTGCTACTTTGCTGTTACATGAGACCCACTCAATTTTGGTTCTCAAATACCACTTGGAGAAATCCCATGAACACATTTTTAAGCATTTGACTATGTTTTGCAAGCTGAGAACCTTTATAATGTGAAAGGCAAAGGCAGCTTCATTAGAAATATTCTCTGAGATAGATTACATTACAGTGCTATTTATTTGCAATTCCTAAACACATCATGCTAACCTCAATTAAGGAAGATAAAATGTACAACTTGTAGAGGAAGCACAAAGGTGTTTAATATAACATTGTTAATCACTTGGGAAAATTAAAGACAACTTAAGCATCTGTTGATAAAAAAATTACTGAAATAAATTATAGCACATGTATACAGTGACACACTCTCCAAATATTAAATATAATGTGGTGGAAAAATATTTATTGAATGTACACATATTGAATGTGTATTATGTATACATTTTGAAACAAATATATGTGAATAATGAGATTAGGAGTAATTTAATTATTTTATCTAGAGTTTTAAAAATATTTTTGTATATAATATTAGCAGAAACTCATCAGAATCTTAAGGCACAACTACTAGAATAATACTTCTGTAAAAATACATTCATAGAGTCTTTCTCCATAAGAATGCAGCTTCTGATTTGCAGGGTTTCTCCTTTAAGCTACTGGGAATGTGTAAAGACTAACCAAAGTTGAACTCTTGCTACTAAATTAAGACTGCTTACCTTTATATAGTATCTGATCTGGACTGAAACGGTGAGGGTTTAGTAAATTTTTGATGAAGCTAATGATAATATTATCTATGCTATTGTCATAACATATGCTCATTTAGAAAGGATGTTTTTATGATACCCAGAAACATTGTAATTACAATAAGACAATGTAAAGCAACACCTGGGAATTCAAGTTACAAGTGCTATAAAAGGTATTTTCTTATCATGGGGGAACTAGAATAACAGAGTAGTATAGAGTTGGACTTTGGGGTAAGGTAAGCCTTGGTGTGAATCCTTGCTCTGCCATTTATCAGTTCTGTTTACATGGGCAAATTTTTAACCTTTGACAAGCCTCATTCTCCTCATCTGTTAAGTTAAAACGATAAATGGAGCTTCCTTATAGGAATGTTTTTATGATTAAACGGTGATAAACAAGGAGGAGTGCTTGCACAGTACTCAGTATATGCTGTTAGTAATAAAAATACCTAAATTCTAGGGACCCACACTCCCTAAAAACTCATGCCTAGGCTCTAGTTAATTTTGGTTAGTGTATGCTTGGGTGTGTAGAAGGGGAATGAGCTTGCAGGGAGTGGAGCCAGGTCTTACAAGATAGGAAAAATAAATAACAGTAACAATACAATTTAGTAAAATAAACATCACACACAAATCAGTAAAGCTTCAAGCTATAAACCTGATATATTACCTACAAAGAGAAAAGCTGGATCTCATCCCTTTGATTTTTAATAAATAAGCATTCCTCCTTCATTTTAAGTCATTAAGACAAAAGTATTACTTATGTACTACTTGGAATATGTATCCAAACTGCTTTTTAGGATTTTACATTATACTACTCTCTTGTGAAGTCAGATACATTTTCAAGACCTCTCTGAATTACCCAAAAATGAATAAAAATCTAGGAACACTGGTTGGCATCAGTACTTTATAAAAGAAGTTAATGTAAAATATGTATCTGAGTGGTTGCACACGCACACCTCAGCAGCAGTCAGTCAGCTCACTCTAGGAAAGTATATCAGAGCTCAGCCTGCACTGTCTTAAAGCGAGCAAGACAATAAACACGCCCGAAATGATCATCAGATGATGAAGAGGCTTGCAAGGGGAGGGGTATGAAGAATTTAAAAACAATATTATTACTGATATTACTGATATTAATCATATCTTCTCAACATCTAAAAGGAACTTCTAAAATTAAAAGTAACATTTGTTTTACAATTTTTTATTAAGTTATTACATATGTGTTCTTATCCCCACATTATCCCCAATCCCCTCCACTCATGTCCTCACCCCCCTATTGTCTGTGTCCAGTGGTTAGGCCTATATGCTTGCATATAAGTTCTTTGGTTGATCTCTCCCCCTTATCCCCACCCTCCCCTGCCTGCCCTCTGAGGTTTGATGGTCTGATCGATGCTTCTCTGTCTCTGGATCTGTTTTTATTCATCAGTTTATGTTGTTCATTATAGTCCACAAATGAGTGAGGTCATGTGATATTTATCTTTCATTGACTTGCTGATTTCACTTAGCATAATGCTCTCCAGTTCCATCCATGCTGTTGCAAATGGTAAGAACTCCTTTTTTACCACAGCATATTATCCCATTGTGTAGATGTACCACCCTTTTTTAATCCACTCCTCTGCTGATGGGCACTTAGGCTGTTTCCAAATCTTAGCTATGGTGAATTGTGCTGCTAGGAACATAGGGGTACATATATCCTTTCTGATTGGTGTTTCTAGATTCTTGGGATATATTCCTGGAAGTGGGATCACTGGGTCAAATGGGAGTTCCATTCTTAGTTTTTGTGAGGAAACTCCATACTGTTCTCCACAGTGGCTGCACCAGTTTGCATTCCCACCAGCAGTGCAGCGGGGTTCTAAATGGAACATTTAAATGGGTACTTTTGTTGGCAAAATGATGAGTATACATAGTAAGGTGAAGTAATAAAATGTCATTTTACCTAACAATTTGCCCATGCAGAATTGCCAAAAGGCTAAAATTTTTAGGTCCCAAAGATGCATCTATTATTGGATATATAGTAAACTGCATTGTTAATAGGCTATCAATAAGAACCATGAAGAACAAGCCAAATTACCTAACTATAAAAATATATAATTGAACCAAATTATTATTTTATGGAATAGGTGAGCTAAAGCATTAACAAACATAAAGAATAGGTCAGTGGAAATAGGGAATATATATTAAATTCATTTTAGTTCCCCAGGATTTGTTAATGATTAGGTACAGTGTGTGGCACTGATATTCTTTACATAGTAGATTCTGCATTTTGCTGAAACATCCCAACTCAAAAGTGTCCATGTACTTTATATAATAGCAATAATAATACATGGAAGAGTGCAAATCTCATTTTTAAAAGTTACTCTCCCCACCCCCACCCCCAATATACTAGCCAAGAGCTTTAAATCTTAGTTCAAAAAATTATCTAAATTGACTCCAGGCATAGCTCTCAAGGCTTAATACTTCTAATCTGAAAATATGAGCACCAGCCTAGATGCTAGGGATCAAAGTCTAAACAAGCATTTCTAAACATCCCATCGCTGTCATGTTGCCCAGAAAAGTCTGTGACTATTATTCATTAAGTCTTGTTATTGCTCTCATTTTGCTCCAAATAACAGATGGTTGGAAACAGTAACTGGACACCAGAGCCTATCTTCACTAGTCTGGCAACGGAATAACCACGTGAAGGGGAAAATGAGACATGGGAAAAGAAGACAATTTATACAACTGTAGGGATAACCTAGTTCTACTTTTCAGTTTGCAGATGAAAAGAATTCAATTCATACATATCAAGCACCTTGTATCCCATATCATAGAGTCTGTCAGTAGAAAATCAAAATACTATTTTGAAATATTCTTTGTGTTAGCATTAAAAGCTATTGTGCTTTGAGTAATGCCAATTTGCAATCTCTGTAAGTATGGGATTAACAATCCTGGCTTATATCCTTTGGTTATACAAAAAAAGAGTGAAGAAGATGTTAAGGGAAGTATGGAGGTAATCCAATATACAGGATCTCCTTCCCTTCCTTGCTAGTGGCTTTATTAAGTTTGCCAACCAAAGGATGCCTTATTAGTTATACCAGTGTTTTAAAGCACCATGGATGCTTTGAACCATTGTAACTTAGGTTAAACCAATCTATTTGACACAATATACACTGGGTGAAAACTTCACTTGGGTTACTAAAATTAACCATGATCCACTGGTAAAATGCAAGCTAATAACTGCTCAAAACACGTAACTGGATAGAGTGTCTGATACAAAGTTATACTCTTTTCGGTGCTGGGTCACAGAGAGCCCTCGTGCCTGGGAGGAGGGGCCACGTTGGGGAGCACTTGGTGACAGGGTTATTTTCCTAGTGGCCCAGAAGTGTTACAAGATTTTAACAATATGACTCACTTGCAAATGAAGCCATCAGCTCTGTCTGAATACCAAGGATCATTTGAATCCCGCTAAAATGTCAATATTGTTGACAATATACATCATCAACCCATTTGCAGTTTCTTCATACTGTCAAAATGAATGTCAGGTAGAAAGGAAGATCCATTTTGGGGAAAAAATATTGACATTTTTCTCTTGGAATTTGTAAGATTAAGAGAAATGTGCCTCATATTTTTGGCTTGTCATTGCTTAAAAATACATAAGAATCATCAGACTGATTTCTATATGACTTATATTGCTAATAGTATGTTTAGCAATAGACCATCAAAATAGGTACATTGCTAACACACAACTGATACGTCTAAAAAACACTGGTATTTCTTTGTATTGCAAAGCGTTTCATGAATGGTGATTTCTGGAGAAGAAATTATTACAAACAAAAGAGCTTTCCTAAACCATGCTGAAACTACTAGGACAAGTTGAATTAAGGTAATTTGCATGTTGAATTCTCAGAGAAATGCTATTTCAAATTCTTTTCACATATAATTGCTAATTAAAAAACTCATTCTTTTTTTTAAAGGTGTGAGACTGTTTATTAATACTACTTAAGAGGTTCTGAATCAAAAGACAGCCAACAGAAATACACACCACTATCTCAACGAAACACAAACATGCTGGTTTGCTACCACCCTGAATGCGCTTGATCTCATCTGATCTCAGAAGCTAAACAGTCGGGCCTGGTTAGTACTCGGGTGGGAGGAAACCATTATTTCAAGTTATAAAATACAAGTATATTAGGAGACACCTAGGAGACAGACACTTTGAAACAATCATTGCATAAGAATTCTCTTATAACCCAGCCAGTTCCTGGCAACAGGAAAAACCTCATTATGGTAACATGAAGAAATCCCAACACAAATGACATCAGAGCCCTCTAAACCCTTCCCAGGAGATTCCTGCAAAACCCAGAACAGCAGGAGATGCCCTGGTTATTTCCCAGCTACTTGCACTCAGAATGCTGGCTATCTGAGGACAGCATACGCAGGTAGGGATCTCTCACCGCCGCTGCTTCGCCACATAGCTGTTGATTTCCACATAACTGACCTTGATTCTTTCCCCGTTCATAGACCTGATGAATAAATATCTAAGTAAACACTTATTTTAAGTCCCCATTTTTACTGTTTCAACATAAGCTTGTAAATGTACAATGTTTCAACTTAACTTATAAATGTAAGATGTTTAAGACTTATCATGTCCTTAAAGTGACTTGAGCGTTTGAAGGATATTCTTTCTTATCTTTAAACATTACCCTGAAGTCTGAAAAAACTGTTTTCCCAAACGTTTGTATACTGTCTTTTTATGGTTGAGATGACAGCAGTCACAAATGATCACCGCTTATCAAAGCCTATTTGCAAAAGAGACTATTCATTTTTAGGAATATCTTTACAATGCCATTGTGGTTAATATATCCAGTTGTTGTTGTTTTTCATATCTGTTATTTAACCTTCCTCCCTGAAGATTTGAATAGTGTCTTTTTGGAATTTGGAAGGGGAGAAGTTAATATTTTTTGTTGTTGTTGTTGTTCAACAGAGAACTAAATCAAAACTTTTATTCTCTCCCTCTCCCCGATGCTGGGATCATGTTGGTCACAACAATAACAGAAGAAACCCGTCTACTCTGAGAGTCAGTGCCCAGATTCCTCAAAATGAGCGACTCTAGGAGCAGTTCAGCACTTGTATGCCACGTGATGCCACATGCTAAGGAACCAGCTGGTGATGTGGCTCCAACCAAATACTGAAATAGTTTCAGTTCATTTGAGGCAATTGAGGGCTCTCAAATCAACCAACAATATGAACACCAAGGTTGAAATTGTTTCCTCGCTAAGAAAACAAGAACATAGAAAGGCTTGCTATTGCACTACCGAAGCACTGCCTCCAAACTCAAGTGATCATGCAGATTTTGTTAATACACTATGCAAAATCAGTTTACTGTGCTAATAGATCTTTAACTCTTTGGGCTCTTTTCTTAACACTCTGCACAGAATGACAAATTGAAATGCTTAGAACACCAAAAGCCCTGGATTACATTTCTCACTATGAGAATACCACAGTGCTTTTAGAACACCCAACACTTTTTTTATGCCTGCCTATACACGCCCCCAAATGCCACGGAATCCTGACAGTCACTTCCTTCTCCCAATGCCACCTGCTCCCAGAACACCCACCCACGAGCTGCTAAATTCCTCCTGTCACCTCAGCCACATGCCAACATAGAATGCTGCCTGCCACCCCCACCCCCTAACCTCCAAACTGCCTGTTGGATAAGGAAATAAATATACATAACTGAGACCACATAGGGGGTTATGATGGCAGAGCATTATGGGCCAGAGAGCTGGGAAGTACTTCATCATCTTAATATGCCACTTCATAGGAATCACAGCTGTTGTTTCTGGTCTGTATGTGACACTTATTCCGAGACACTGGTTGCTAGGAGAAAGTTCAGCCTAAGAAGTGTTTATTGATCTAAAAGCAGACACAGAAGTTGTACCAGTCTCCTACCCCATTAGAAATTCCCATGCTGGCCATTTCAATTTCTAGCTTGTGAAAGGCTTTTTATATGAGTGACAACTTTAGATGGTTTCAGCCTGTTTGTCCCTCAATGACGCAATGCTTTTAGAAGACTATATCTTGGTATTATTGCACTCTTCAACTCTATTTCCCTTCACTATGCCATGCACTGTGCTAGGAACAGTGGGTATAGAGTGTTAAAGATGTAGTCACTGCTAATATGGAAATTGTAATTTGCTCTGATGCCCGATTATCAGGTGATAACATTTTCCAACATTTTATCGGATTTCTTTCAGTGCCAGACTTGCAGAACTGAGACTGGAGCCAGGCCTGATTATTTTGTGGGCTCTAGTACAATTTGCAACCAGAAGCCAGCAGGTCAGGGGCCATGCTTACTTGCCTGTGTATTTCTGATACCTAGCACAGTCTGTAGTCCTCAATGCACGCATGATCCATGAATGGATGCATGGATAAGTTCAGGAATGCGTAAATGAACAGAAAAACAGAACTGTGAACAAATAAGTCGGTAGAATTTTCCACAGAAGACATGCTGGACATCATTGCATACCAAGAAGCCGCTCGCTGCCTTTTTCTACTGTTCCCTTTTACTCCTCCTTACCAACAACTGTTGGGAAAGTAGGGGAATTCTTACTTAAATTCAAGCTCTTAAATCGACAGCAAGTAACAGGCCTTCCTCAGTGTGAATTTGGGCCTTCACAGTCTGAAACTCCTTCTGACACTGTGGAATGGACTATGGGTCTCACAGAGGGCCAGGAACACATAACCCTTCAGTCTTTTTGCCACAGCTGTGCTAAGAGACCAACACAAAAGAAATACATCCGTAACTTTGCCATAAAATGTGGGTGAAATGTTGTGAATTTGAGTAACTCAGGAACACAAAGGAAAGCCCCTCTGTGCCTTTCGCGGTATTATATTGGGTTTGAAGCTACAGAATAGTAGCTGTCTACTTATTTAGCTACATTTAAAGGTGAGGTCTGGCTCTATTTTTTAAAATGACCTTCTCTGCCCAAAAGTATTACTTCGTGTCTCCTGCCCAAAAACGTTATTCAGCTAAATATAGGCAGTTTCCCCTGTAGCTCTCCTGGAATTTAACACACTGCAGCCACTAAATTTGGAAACTTACCTCAAACTTTTCTGGTTAGAAACTCTAATTGGAATTATCAGAACAATAGTGGGAAGCTACTCCTTCTCTTCTTCCCATGAGTGAATAATTGAGTCTCTTGGGAAGTCACTGAAGGAGCCCGAATGCTTAAAGTATTTTTTTAATCTCTAAAAGGATTGCATAACCTAACAAATTCAAATACTAATTTCCTATTGTGGGCACATTTTTTCTAATTAATCTTGAAAAGATGAAAAAAAACATTCTTGGCCGGATCTCGGATGTATCACTGACGGCAATAGGAAAGGAACTTGTATATGCACCTTTGATTGGTAAAATTGGAGGAGGGGGTCCATTGCCCTTTTTTTTTTTTTTTACAATATACAAAATAAATCTATCACCAGATTGTAGATACAAAATAATTAGCCATTTACATGCAATGAGCAGTAATATTTCAAGAAAAACTATTTTAAATATAATATTACATGCAATAAACATTAATATTTCAAGGGGGAAACTATTTTAAATATAATAATATTACCAAAACTGTATTAACATAGTATAAAACTACAAAACTTTTAGAAAATATTAAAAATCTGTAAATAGCAGGATTACTTCTATTATACTGTAAATTTTTTTTCCCTCTGGCTCTTTTTTTATTCATCAGTTTATATTGTTCATTTTATTCCACAAATGAGTAAGATCATGTGATATTTATCTTTCTCTGACTGGCTTATTTCACTTAGCATAATGCTTTTAAAAATCAGTGTAGCAACAAGTTAGAAGATGCCGACTGTTAAAAACCGTACCCCTACCATAAACTCACTAAAAACCTATATCTAACTTAAAGCTTTTTATCACATTTATTTTACTGGGACATTGGTTGGGAAATTAAGCTCACTGTTTGTAGGTATCTGATGTGTTAACAACACCAACCCTCATTACACCCTTCCTTAGTGTCTGGTATTGTTAGAAATGTTTTACAAATATTCTCATGTAATTCTTACCATCATTTTTGGTGTATCTATCATTACCATAATCCTTTTTAGCAGATAAAGACATTGAGGCACAGAGAGGTTACTTGGCTAAAGTAACAGAGCTAATTGGTTATGAGGCAAGGATTTAAAACTAAGCAGTGTGGCTCTTGGCTCTTAAACACTGGCATCAGAAGACTGGTGGAGTATAGTAACCAATTAGTGCCATTGGGAGTTGTTAGTTATGGTTAATAATGGCCAAACCAATGCATTTAAAAAAGATATTGCATTCAATTAATCTCCTTCTTTTAATTACTTAACATTATGCATCTTAATTTGCCTTGTAAGAGAGAAAGCATACACCCTCATATTTGCATATCTCATGGCATAGGACCAAGAGCTGGAAGATTTGAGATCAGTACCAGCTTATTAACTTGTTAACTTATTAATAAGTCAATTAACATCAAAAGTGGTGGTTCTATTCATTGAGTATAATAATAAAATTATTTGAACTAAGTAATCTTTAATATTCCTTGAGCTCCAAATTCCTAAAATTCTCTAGTCTCTTGATATTTATTCTGTTTGATAATGACTCAGATAATGAAGAACAATTTTACAGAGGGTGTTTCCTAGTTTAAAGGAAGTGTTTTTAAATCTTGAGTAAGGAGCAGACACCTGGAAACCTGTTCAAGAAAAAAGTAATCTGTGAGATCCAATACAGTTATTTCCACAGTTAGGAAACACTGACTCAAAATACGCAAGTCTATACTATGAAAACATCTTTTAATTATGAATCACTCCTGAAAAAGAGAAATTTAATCTTTATCACTAATAACTAGAGTTGCCAGATTTAACAAATAAATATAGAGGCCACCCAGTTAAATTGGAATTTCAATAGAGAATGAATAACTTTTTAGTATTTCTTATTGAGGGGCATGAGTTTTAGTATAAATATCTACATTAGTAAAATTTTTAGGCATATAATAAAATCTACGGACATGCTAGCAAATGATTCATTGTTTATCAGAAATCTAAATTAAACCGGTCACCTTTATTTTACCTGGCAACTCTACCGGTAAATGAAACATTCAATTGAGGTAAAAACACAAAACCAAAAGAAAATAATTAGAACTCATGAACCACTCTGCGTGCATGAGAAATGCTATCCTAAGGTATCCTTTTATTTTTCTTGTTCCTCAGACATTTGTCCCTACCCAATACCAAATAATCATTTATATAGATCATTCGCATTTCTGGTTACTATGCAAACATGCTATGGGCAGTAAAATCTTTTTTTAAAATCTTTTTCTATAAATCAGCCCTCACAGGGTTGCTGTGTTTTAATCCCCTGAAGGTTTTTCTTTATGATTAGAATACTACTAAAAAGGAAGTATACATGAAAAGCAAATGCAAGAGCTTCTGGCCATTTTGGAGGTAAGAGACAACCCATGGAATTCCTTCTTGAAAAGAGACACAGGATACAAGGTCCAAAATACCTAAATATAGACTTGAATGATAGTGAGGAAGTCAGATCATATAATTAGGTAACTTACACAAAACATCACCTGACCAAGATGAGGCAAGCAAGCCATAAGGTGGGAGCTCATTTGATGAAATAAGAGCCCAGCGCCCATACAAAGTCCCGTACCAGCCATTGAAGTCAGCAGAACACACCTTGCCAGGAGGATTTTAATCTGAATGGTGAGTGAATAGAAGGTAACTAAGAACCAGGGACAAAAAAACAGCTGTGACTCTAAGGTGAACAAGAAAAAAAAGCTACAGAACAGAAAAAAGAACAGCCTGGAAAAAGCAAGGGCCAGTTACCAAAAAATCAGGAGAGTCAGGGAAGCCTGGAATATCTCTTACCTTCTTCACTTCCTGGAAAATTTCTACTTATCTCTCAGGACCAAAAACCTGTGTCTCTCCTCTGGAAATCTTTCTTGGCCTTTTGTCACCCCATCTGTACAAATCCCTGTAGACTGGTCAATTGTTTCTTCTTTAGGATGGCATAGTTGTTGTTTTTTATTATTATTTTATTTACCCTACAATGCTCCCACATAGACAGCATCTTATTAGATTGAGGTGGGAATCGACATGTCTGTTTTCCCCTAAAAGGCAGGCAGTTTGTGACTAGGCACTATGCCACTCACAAGCATTTCCAAGACCCCTCTGAATGGATGCATGGAATACAAGTGGTCATGTGAGACAGATGAGAGAAATAATTAGACACAGACTATAGATGCTCATTTGCCACACAAGATGTTTCATTCAGATTCTACTCTTCTCTGCCTGCTTCATATTATGAATTCATTTTACACATTTTTTTAAATTCTAAGTTTCTTTTTAACGAGTTGGGGTGGGGCAATCTGGGAAAAATGCAACTAAGCATTTCTATTTACAGAAAATGTATACACATAAAACTCCTCTTAAGCAAACCCTCATGAATAAATATAAAGCCATGATACTCCAGGGTATCCTGTCTTCTCTTCCAAGACACAATTTCCAGCTAAAATATAAGAGCCCAGCATTCTAGGACAAACCAGACTCCAAATCCTAGCCTCTAGTACTCCTGAGAGAGCTCTAAGAAGCTAGAGTCTTTTGTAGGAGTCTGGATATTCAACATATGAAACAACTGAGGAAGACCATGAATAGGTTATAAAGTGCTTCTTTAAATATATATATTGATTTTAGAGAAGGGAGAGGGAGAAAGAGAAACATCAATGATGAGACTCATTAATCGGCTGCCTCCTGCACATCCCACACTGGGGATCGAGTCTGCAACCTGCGTATTTGTCCTGACCTGGAATCATACTGTAACCTCCTGGTTCATAGTCAATGCTCAACCACTGAGCTACGCCGGTGACCGACAACGAGTAAGTTCCATGCTTTACTTTTAGACCTCCCATACAGTCTGTTCTTTCTGGCTAATTCAGGATGATCTGTTGTTTTTAAGACCAGAAATACCCTAACACATTATTTCATGCACACATACCCCCACACAAGCACACATCCTGCACATAGGCATCTCCCCACTTCTTCCACCTTCTCTCTCTTAACTGTGTACCTTTGCTGTCCATGTTGTTCTCTACACCTTATATTTCTCCTCACTTCCTCTCCTCCAATGTACATGCATTATTGGTTTTCAATAGGACCCTTTACAAGAGACTTCCTTGAGTCTATCCTTTATTTTTTCTTAAAGCCAATAGACTGTATTATCAAACATTTGCTTATGTATTCTAATTATTGTACATATGCTTGCTTCTTTCCATCCCTATCGTTATAATTTTAAAGCAAAGTCTTCCTCTTCCACTCTGCTTTTTCTCTCCCTTAATAATGGACTATCCTGCTGTATACCTAATAAATGCTCAAGTAATAAGCATTTAAGTAATAAATGACTGCATGAAATGAATAGATGTTAAAGGTTAAGATTTCACCACAAATGCATTGTTTTGACATTCAAAGCAGTTTCTCCTTTGTCCAGCAATAATCACTACATGCCCATCCTGCTGTAGATGTGTTTTTATTGCTTCCTGAATATTTACCCATATGAAGCTTCTGCCTATCCAATTCTTTCCCCCAGATTTTAGTTTACACCAATTCAATAGGAACAGAATTCTGTAATTACTTTTCCCTTTTGAGGAACATTTTCTATATTTTTAATCCCAGTTACAAGAATAACGCTTGCTTATTTAGAATCACTGGCAAATTATACTTGCATCCAGATAAACTATTCTAAGCCATAAATGAAAATACTTTGTTGGATGAATAAGTTGTGGAATGAAGAATGGGAGGCATAGGCTCTGACAGAATATCATCTGATCATTTATATACTGCTAAAGATACAGAGGAAGTGGTGGAACTAAAATTCCCACATTTCTACCAGACAGAAAATCGGAGGTGATAGCTCTCCTTTTTAGCACTTCTTTTAATGTAGCCTCCAGCTGTCAGCTTGAGTTTGTTCTTATTACTATTTATGGCCATCGGCATAATCTTGGGTCACGTGGAAGTGATCACAGGTAACCTAGAGGTTTGCAAGGGAAAGTTCTATGATCGCAAGATATAAAGTTCCTAAAATTATCATGCCACACATTGTTTTATTACAATAAGATCTCAAAGCTTACATAGGAGATTAGATAGAAAGGGACAGTAGATAAATAATGGAACCAAAGTTGAAAAACAACAGAAAGTATATTTTAACTGTTCTGTGCTTTTCACTTTTTATGCAATAGAACAGCTACTGTTAGAGAAGGAGAGTTTGAACTAAATCTCCTTTCCTTGATCTGTGGTCTAGTCTACTTCGGTGAAAATATGAATGGAAACAGAGGTAAACAATTGAAAGTAAAAATGCTTTTTTTTCCAAATATGTTTTTATTGATTGCAGAGAGAAAACTTCTAGAATAAAGGTAAGAGGAGAATTTGCAAAGAAGCCATAGAAAACAGGGGAAAAAATGTAAATACATTATACTTAAAAAAGAAATAAACGTTGATCTTGTTATCTAGGCTGTTTGTTTTAATTCCTCTCAGGCAATTCTCATCCCCAAGGACACTGTGTATTTTCTTTGCTCAACAGGTATTTTGGGCTTAAGCTTAGCATCGAGTCTATTACTGCATGTTACTGTGAGTATCTATTTCTCTGTCCCTTAAGTGCAGGGACTCTGTCACCTTTGCATCCCCCAGGCACCTGAAAAATAGTATAGACTTAATAACTGTTTTAAAATTCTTGTTATTGTATTGAGTATATCACTGGCAAGTCCTACTCACCAAAACTTGTCAGTTTCAACACTAAAAGCACTCTGAGAGTTTCTAATATATTTGCTTCAAACAAAAACTTCTAGAGATATTTGAGGGCTTTGATTTCAATAGAAGGAAACACACTTTTTAAGGTTTTTATTTAATATGGTCTCATGTAAAGCCCTCGTGGGTGAAGGATTAAGGGACAATTCCAAACCAAGGTGAGTCAAGATGGGGCAAGATCATTAACCTTTATGTATCCATGGGCATGTTTTTACAAGTGTAGCCAAATTAGAGGGGACTAAATATTCTACTCTACCATATTCACTACAACTTTAATCAGGAAACGGATCTAGAATAGCTTGAAATGAAGAGAAAACAGCTTCAGTACTCAGAACAGCATCACACTACTATTTCAGTGTTTATCCCATGTCAGGCACCATTCTAGGAGTTTTACATAAAACAGTCTAATTTATCAACAAGAACCACATGGCATATACTTTGTTCTCATGAGATGAGGAAAATGAAAAGGTGAGAGTAAGTGCCTTTGCACAGGTTCATTCTGTTAGTAGTGTGTTTCTGAGCACTTACTATGTGTCAGGCACTCTTTTAAAGGTTTATTAACTCATTTAAACTTCTTGCAACACTGGTAGATAGTATTATTGCCCTCGCTTTACAGATGATAAAATGGAGGCATAGTGACGGTAAATAACGTGCCCAGCATCACGCAGGTAATAAGTGGCAGAGCTGAGATTAAAATTAACACAATAGTAGGGATTCAGAGCCCCTCTCTTTACCAGTGTATTTTGTTGCCTCGCACGGTAATTCCTGGAGTAGGAAGTATAACTGACCAAGGGCCCTATCTTCAGTGCTCTGAAAACTCCATCAAGGCTAATGTGAGACCACGCCTCAGACGGGCTGCTTCCAGCCAATCACTGAGCAAGACAGGAATACAGAGGCCAACTTCTTCCTAGGAGAAAAGGTACTCACTCAGCTCACCACCAATATTGTCTTAAAAGCTCTCTGATGGCCTTTTCAAACCTTCCTTATACCCACAGCAATCTCGGACATTTCCACCCAACTGTCCCGACCCTTCTTCCATCCTTCACTAAGGAATCCGATTTGAATCTAATGACTCTCCTAGCCTTTTCAGACTTTCTATTTCTTCTCACACTGGCATTTTCCCCAAATAAAACCTTTTCATCCTATCTTGGCATCTTCTTCTGAAGGAACCGGCCGGCCACAGTTTCGATGAGGTAGTTCTCCCGGAAGTCCTTGTGGAGAGGAATCAGACTTGGTTCCTTGGTGAGAGAGGAGAGCGCTCTTATCACTTCCAGGTACATGCAGGAGGACCTTGTGAATAAGGGGAAACATGGGGAAACATGGGAGCAGGGCAAGACTTGTACTAGGATGGTGGAAAGAAAAGGAAAATGTCTCCCCACCCTCTTCATCACTAGACTATAGGAACGGAAATTTGAAGCCAGTGGTCTTATTGCATCACTGACTATGTCTAATTCACAAGGAACCTTTCATGCCTTAGTACTTCTAGAATTTTTAGATTTATCCTTGCCTCATCCCAGCAAATAAATACAAGTGTGGGATTTTTTTCTTACATGACGATGATGTTAAGCGGTCAAGCACCCCTGAGATTCTCATTTTCTTTATGGGAGCATAGGAAGATTGAGTCAGAACCCCTCTGGGACTTTCAATCTAACCCTTGTTCTCCAACTTGCTTCAGCAAAGTCCTCTTTGGAGGTACTGAGAAGTAGCTCACTAAACAGGACAGTCGTCCTGTGCCACTGTTCCTTGGGAACTCCATGAGGAGAGGATTCCAACATTCCCGACTTCTCCAGCCGCATACCATCAAACACAGCTGAATGACAAGTGCACTTGTAAGCTCAGAAGTAAAGGAAGATCAGAAGTTGACCAGTGGATGGAGGCCAGGAAGGAGAGAGGGTCCCTAGCAGTAGTAAGCCCCTGAGCTGGATGAAATTCGGCACATCAAGGCAACAGAAGAAAGGCCAGCACTGAATGACAGTGCTGAAGAGGCTGGGGTGTCAGGACCAGGGTTTATAGCATGTGTTAATTGGCTGTCCAAACAACCGAAGAGTTTTCCCCCCAAAGAAATTACTGATAAGTGTTAAGCAAGAAAACTTAGTTTTGTGATGTTAATCTGGCTATTGTGTAGGCTATTTGAAAAGGGTTGACAATGCAGGCATCTTATTCTTTCCAGCACCTCCAAAGAAGGCAGAAGAAGTGGTCTGCTAAAGACGCAACTTGTTTCACCAAATATCATTATATTAGTAGTAGTTATTATTAATTGCCTGCCTTATTATATTAATGAGTGTAAGAATTATGTGCAGAATTCACTTTGAGACATTATTTCAAATACATATAATTATTATCATTTTTAAGTCATAAAACAGGCTCTGAGAAGTTGAGAGACCTGTCATCAAAGTGATGAGCCAAGATTGAATTTTCAAGGCCTAAGCTTATAAGGAGTTGGTTTCACTGAAGGATTTGGTATAGCTCAGCAAAGAGAAAAACTTAAGTTGGTCATACCCCTATTCTCAAGGATCTTACAAGACAATGAAGAACAGCAAATCAAGACCAACACCCTGGACAATATATGCAAATTAAGGATGTGGGGGGAAAACTACAACTATCAGATTTCAAAACTAAACTGATAAAACCTTACCATTTTCATGCCCCTGCCAAGCCGTAATATCACTTATACTCTATCTCAGAGAGCCAAGAACACAGACACCAATGAGAAAGGGAAGATATGTTTAAGTAACTTTCTAGCTGCTTGAGTTAGATAATCAGGTAAAATAATTTTCCAGAATTTTAGGTCTATACCATTCAAATTACACTACAAAATCCAAAAATAACACTTGGATTATTTCCTGTTTTGCATTACCAGCATCACAGATTCCTTAAAATAAAATAAAATAATGCAAGAGGATTTCTGTAATAACTAACTTAATACATGCATAGGCCTTTATATATGACAAAATAATTTCAAATGATTTCCTCTTTTTATTTTCTTATCTGATCCACACTTAATAAATTTTTTTTGAGTGAGTACAACAAGTATTGGTGACTTCATTTGCTGACCAAGATTTGTGTTGACTATAATATATAAAGGGAATCTCAGATATAATACTAGTTTAATATGTAAAAAAATTCTAAATTAAAGGCCAGGAATAATTTTCTGAGTGGACACATGTACTGAACAAAACTCACAAAACTGATTCCTCTTCAGATTTATATAAATATTTTCATGCGAGTTTAAAATTTTCATACCTCTAACATGAATTAATGCAACAAATAGATTTTTTCAGCATGAAATCATAATAAGAGCCATGAAATTTGCACCTCTCACACCAGAACTCTATGGTGCGTTCACACAGGGCATAAATCACACTGTACCTTTTAGTTACTACTGTCTTATCTAATCTGAAAGGTCACCTAATAAGCCAGCCAAGGACTTCTTGCCCAAAGACTGTGATTGCTAATCCCATTTCAGTATACTTTCTATCACCCATTAAAACATTGAGCAGCATTCTGAAATACAGAGCAGGATTCCCATTGAAATGATAAATCTCCATTTTAGGAGAGATTATCTGCTCAATCAAACAATGATCTCTATATTGATAAACCAAATGGTCAATTTTCAGTCCTCACCTGTTCACTTTGTTCCTTGAGACTTCTTCACTTGGTTTCCAGGATACCACACACGCGCTAGGTTTCCTCCTCTGATTTCTAAGTGATGGAATGCCCACAGGCTCACACCTGGGATCACTGTACTTTTCTACCATGGCTCTCTCCTTTGAATGCTATCTGCACACCAGTAACTCAAATATACTTCTAGCTCAGACGTCTCCCTAAACTCTAGATCTGTGTATATAAATGCCTATTCCACATCTCAGTCTATGATGTCTAAAAGGCTTCTCAGATTTAACATGTCTAACATTTGAGCTCCTGATATTACAACACCCTCCCCATTCATCTCAGATACATAAAATCTGTCCCTTTAAAAGTCTTTCCTAGTTCAGTAAATTAGTAAACGGACAACCCATTTTTATATCTGCCCTGTCCTGATCCCCCCAAAACACTTAGTCATCTTTGACTCTTTTTTTCTTACACTCTGTATTGTATCTTCAAGGACATCCTTTGAGCTCCACCTATAAGTATACCCAGATTCCAACAAATTTTTAAAACCTAGACTGATAATTACCCTTATCAAAGTCATTGCCTCTCACCTATATTACTGCAATAGCCCAAAGTGGTGTGCTTGCTTCTGCTCTTGCATCCCTATGGCTATGTTCAGCACAGCAGCCAGAGTGATAAAGTTAAAATGTCCCTCAATGCCCTAGCAGGTTTGGTTCAGTGGATAGAGCATTGGTGTGTGGACTGAAGGGCCCAGGTCAAGGACACATGCCCGGGTTGTGGGCTCGATCCCCAGTAGGGGGCATGCAGAAGGCAGCCGATCAATGATTCTCTCTCATCATTGATGTTTCTATCTCTCTCTCCTTCTCCCTACCTCTCTGAAATCAATATAAATATATATTTTAAAAAATGTCCCTCAAGTCATGTCCCATCTCTGACCAAACTGTAATGTCTCCCCACTTCATGCAGGGCAAAATCCAAAGTCCCTCCAGCGGCTGACAAGGACCTGCTGTTTTGGAACTTTGTGCCCTGATTTCCTGTTACCTTTGCCCCCTGGTTCTGCTACCAACACACAGGCTTCCCTAGTGTTCTTGGATTACTGTAATGCACTGTGAACATTCACCATAATTTTTTAAAATCTTACTCTATTTTAATGACAATTTTCCACTTTGTGTGATATTTTTGTTTACATAAAATAACGGTATTTCGCTTTTCATATCTAACCAAAAATATGGAAAAGTGGCCTGCTTGGGTAGCTCAGCTGATTGGAACGTTGTCCCATACACCAAAAGGTCGTTGGTTCAATTTCATTCAAGGCACATATCTAGGTTGTGGGTTCTATCCCCAGTCAGGTGCATATGGGAGGTAACTAATCAACGTTTCTTACATTGATGTTTCTCTCTCTCTCTCTCTCTGTCTCTCCCTTCCTTACTCTAAAAACCAATGAAAACATATCCAGAGTAAGGACTTTAAAAAAATATGGAAAAAAGTCATATCTAGAGAGGCACATATACCATCACCCTAAAGGTTAACCTGGCATGTGAACTTTTCTCAAAGGCATTCTTCTAAACATTTAATGGACTCAACTCAGTTAATAACATGAAATATTTTAGTTAAGCCCATGAAAACATTAGCATTTCTTCATTGAAACAAGTATAATCAATACTCCCACTGTATGAAAATTGTCAGGGTCCCAGGTCATTGGCACATACTCAGTGACTGTCAAGCATGTTTTCTTTTCCCCATAACAGGTATTTGAAAAATATTATAATTACCATCTACATATCGTCATCTACTATGTGTTCACATAAATGTACAACCAATGCCTCTCCAAAATTTTGTGGATCATTTTCCTTCTTTCAAATTTAGTTAAAGTAACACCACAGAGAATGCTTTCTAAAATGGGAAAGGTAGGACCTTCAAAAATTCTATCACCCATTAAAGCAATGAGGACATTGGCAAAGTTATCAAAAATGATTTTTCAGAGCTCTGAAAATTAATACGGCTTACAACAATCTAAGAAGCAATTACTCAAGAAAATGGTTAAATCCTGCAAGACAGTATGCTTTATCGACTTTTTATTTGCTCTATTCCCTTCCTCTTTACCTAGCTTCGTCTTAGCCTTCAAAAGGAACTGCTTCAAAACCAAAGTATCTGTGAAAACCAAAAGCCTGGGAAGTTAGTGTCTTAATTAAAGAAAGAAGAGTCAATTAAACTGAGAGCAAATAGAAAAAATAAAATAATAAAAACAAGAGCAGAAATACAGAGTATTAAAACAAATTTCCCTGACAGCAAAAGCGAGACAAAGACATTAATCTAAAAAAAGGAAACTTCAGACCAATATTCCATATGAATATATATGCAAAAGTCATCAACAAATTACTAACAAATTGAATCCAGCTGCATATACAAAAGATTATATACCATGACCAAGTGTAATGTTACAGGAATGCAAGGTTGGTTTAACATCTGAAAGTAGAATAAGGTAATATACAAAATTTATAGAATAAAGTACAAAAACATCATGATCATCCAAAAATAATGCATGTAAAGAAACTGACAAAATCCCAAAACTGTGATAATAAAAAACACTCAGTAAACTAGAAATAAAACAAAACTTTTTCAATCTGATAAATGTCATCTATAAAAAGCCCACAGCTAAAACTCACGCAAGAGAAAAAGATTGAATTCTTCCCCCAAGATATGAACAAGACAAGGATGTCTGCTCTTATCACATCTGTTCAAAATTGTACTGGAGGATCTATTCCAGGCAATTAGAGAAGAAAAAATATTTTAAAGGCATCTGGAAACAATGAAAAGAAATATTTAAAACTAATCCTATTTGCAGATGATGTGATCTTCTATACAAAAAATTCTAAGAAAGCCATAAAAAATTTGCTAGAACTAACAAATGAGCTCAGCAAGGGTGCAGGATACAAAAATCATTAGGCATATCGCTTCCCTCTCTTCTGAATTCTCAGGGTACTCTCACTTTTACATAACATCATATGTTCCCATGTCTGTCTTCGCCATTACTCTAGGTACTTGTGAGGGTCACATACTCTGCCTTGCTCTACCTATATAGCTGTTACAGCACACATGCAGATTAGACACTTAACAGATGGTGAATAAAAATAATTAGTTTAGAATAATCAGAATTAAAGTAAAAGTACTCTTATACTATAGTTATAAATACTGTGCTTGGTCCGAGATAATATTTATAAATTACATTGCTGCTTTCCTCAGACAAAAGCTGATGTTCAAAGATTTATTAGCTGTCACCATATAAGAATCTATAACACTGGGATTATTTTCTAGATATTGTGTAAATAGGTCTACTTGGTCCAATCTATGTGTTATTACTATACCAATATGTGAATAGATTTTATATAGCTATAGTGCTTGAAGACAGTTTAAGAAACATTGGGATAAAATCTACCTTAAAAATGTTTAAGAAACTAAAAACTAAAGTAGTGGTTTGTACAGCATCCCCTATGCAGGCAGAGAGAGGGAAAATTGAAACATAGCTATCTTGATTTCCAATCCAGTGCTGCCTTTGCAGAACATGCCCTAAGACCAAATAACCCCAGAATGCATGCTTTCATAAAATGTATGCTCACAACATACAATTTAACCTAAAACACTTTAATAATTTATCACCTTAGTCCATAATACAAAATTCAACAAAGCAATCTTTTCTTAGACAATTTGGATCATGGGACTCCCTACCCTAAAAGGTCTCAAGGGCTTCATATCACATTACAAATAGAATCCAGATTCTTTCTCAGTGCCAAGGAGCTTTATTTTAATCTTATGGCACATTTCTCTCCAACGTCTACTAGCAGCACTATTCCTCTTGTAGACAAGCTTCTTCCCAGCTCCAAATACACAGAGAGCTCTCTTACATGCCTCAAAATGGCCTCCCAGATTGCTTCTTTCTCCATAAGGCTTCACTTTTGCGTTTTGTTTGTTTTAAAATATGGTTTTATTGATTTTTCTTTTCTTTTTTTTTAGAAAAAGAAGAAGGGAAAGGGATAGAGAGATGGACTCACCCATGAGAGAAACATAAATGGCCTGCCTCCTGCACACCCCCTACTGGGGATTGAGCCTACAACCCAGGCCTGTGCCCTGACCAGAAATCGAAGCGGTGACATCCCAGTTTATGGATCGATGCTCAATCCCTGAGCCACACCTGCTGGGCTGTTTTTGTTCTTAATGGCTGGTTATTCATCCTTCAAGACTCAACATGTATGTTACCTTCTCAAATCCTGTTTTCTTTACCTCCATAAAACTGAACTTTTAAAAATCCCTCGTTGAGTTATTTTTAATTTTTTTTGCCTCCCACTAATGGACATGTACTCTGTCAAAAGAAACTAAATCTATCTGTCTACTTTATTATTTTATTCCCAGTATGAAGCTGAGAGTAGACATTCGATAAATGTTTTTAAATGAATAAGTAAGTAAATGTTGATTAAAAGAGCCTTGCTCACCAGCACAACAGGCCCTGAATTCCAGAGGTACTTGTAACAGAAGTAAGGAATAGAGGTGTAGTACCCTCTGTCTTCTTTGAACCCGATGGTTGTTCTATCTACTGACTTGCCTGAATTTAAGAAAAAAAAATGTAAAATTTTCTCAAATGGTAAATGAGTTTTTTAAAAGCTAGAAGCAACAAACTGTCTCCTAGCAATTGATTAATCAGCAAATTCACTAATCAGCTCAGTGTTAGTTCCCAAAAAGGAGAGAAAAGAAGGATGAGTTGTGGCTCTATTCTTCAAATTGCTCAAAATCTAATAGAAGGAAGAAAACAACCATTGTGGACAGTTAATTTAAAAAAAAAAAAAAGACTGTACAGAGTGAGTGGAAATATCCTATATAATAAAAGCCTATTATGCAAATTGGCTGAATGGTGGAATGACCAGCCGCTATGACCAGGCACTGACCACCAGGGGGCAGACACTCAATGCAGGAGCTGCCCCCCACCCGCAGGCCCCAGGCCAGCCAAGGTGGGTGCCAGCAAGGGCTCCCCGATCACACTGCTGGTTGCCCCGCAGAGACAGGCGACCAGTGGCGGTGGTGTGGGAGGGCCGGCAAGTGGGCAGCACTAGGCCAGCCAAGGAGGGTGCCAATGGGCCCCCCCAATTGCCCTGCTCGTCACCCCACAGATCGGCCCTGATTGCTGGCCAGGATTAGGGACCCTGCCTGTGCATGAATTTCATGCACCAGGCCTCTAGTCTATTAATATTTGACCATTTTTGTTAGAGGCATACATTTGAGATATAGTATAGTGGTGATTATTTAGGTAGAGACCCCAGATGAATTCTCATGATACATACATATACATTTATACCCACAAGCCAAGTGGCAAATCTCATAATTTTAGCAGGCTCAAAATTAGGAGTCAGTGGAAATACTAAGAAATAGCCAAGAAATGGCTAAACTGTTTTATTCAGACATCCTTTTATTTATCTACTTAGGCAAGCAGGCAAGCATTCTGTGAAATGCTATGAAGAGTAAAACAGCTATGACCACTACCCTTATGTAACTTACAATTTTATGCCATAGAAGAAAGGATATATTTTCAAGAAGGAAAAGTTTAGGTAAGGGGATTGAGTGTTGCAGATATACAAAGGAGAACTAAGACAACCACAGGGCTGTAAGATCTGACAATGAGATCACTGAGCACATGGGGATATTGCTAGATCATTCTCTCCACATCCAACCCACAGTACAATCACCCCCATAATCACCTTCGGAGCTATTTTTGAGTCCTCCCATATCTCAGCCTCTACTTCAGTCACTGAGTCGTGCTAATTCTCTTATGATCTGCCCACCGTGTAGGCCGACTCCTGTGGAGAAAGCTTAAAAGCAGATGCCTCATTAGGTGCTAGAAATCACACCTGTAGCCCTGTTTGTGCAGGAGATGGAGACAGAAGTGAGGAGGCTAGGGGTTTCAGACACAGAGATTCTGCTATGACCAAGGACAATTAATCCACTAAGTCCTTATTCCTTTATAGCATTTCTAATATAGATTTAGCTTTTTTACTTCATTGGATAAAAGGGTAAACATCAGTCTGGGTGAGTTCTACTTTTTCCTGTACTCTTGACTTTCAACTTCTTCAGCTGCTAAACCACTGTTATTCTGCCCAATCCTATTTTTGTTGCACCCTGCCTGATTCTGCCCGGGTTACCTGTTCACACAGCGCGGTGGGGTCCACAGGCATGCTTAGTGATCTTGTTTCTGAATGCACAAGCCTTTTGCCTTTGCTCAGTGAAATCCGATTCTATCACTGCCACCTCCTCAGGCTGCCAAGCAGGCCTCCCTGTCTGAGGTAATGTGCTTATGTGAGAGCTGCGGAAGCTCCTGTGTGCTCCCCTTGCAACTTGGGTCTTTTGTTCTCACCAGTGCCCATTGAGGTATTTTTAAAAATTTTATCTTTAGGATGCTATTTTCAACCTACTTTAAAAAAAATTTCCTTCCCAGACTTTGAGGGTACTGTTGCTGAGTCTGATTATAATGGTACTGGGATGCTACCCTTCATATTCTATATATTTTAAAACAATTTTTTTTTCTTGTTTTGGGTTTTTGTTTGGTTTGGTTTGGGTTTTTTGTGTTTTTTTGCTAATAATATTATTTCTTCCTCTTGGTGGAGAATCAGTAAACACTGATTTCAGGAAGGAGTTCAAACAACTTTTTAAGATATAAAATCCTGGTAACTACACTTTTGGTGCTAATCATTTCGTAGTGTATACAAATATTGGATTATAATGCTATACACCTGAAACTTATAAAATGGTATATATCAATTGTACTTTAGTTAAAAAATGTCCTCATAATTCAAATATATTGAATTTTTCTCTGTTTTTAAACTACTAAGATTTGTGGGAAAGTTCATGAGTTATAACTGAGACTGAATGTAGCAGCAAGATGGACCAGGAAGGGTCAGGGAATGAAGTGTTAGATGTAGTTCCGGGGTCTCTTGCTGACACATTGGGGACTTAAACAAATTTCTCCCCTACTGTTTTCCCAACTACCTTTACATAGTGCTATTAATATCTTCCAGATATACTTGATAAATATATTGTTGTAACATGAAAATTTTCTATATCTTGAACACAATAAAAATAAATAATTTATTGGAGGGAGTCTGAAATATTTCAAATTACATCCCAAGTATTTTTTTATTTTATTTTATTTTTTTAGCTATGAATCAGGACATTTTTGCAACTTGACTTACAAGAAGCCAATGATATCAAAGAAAGATAGGGCAGAAGTGCAAGCTTACACTGTTCCCTTTTCGCTGTATGGCCCAATTCTCAGAAATGAATAAAAAGAACAAATTAGAGAAGTTTATCTTAATGCTAAAAATGGGAACATCAACCTAATATATCAAATTTTGAGAAATGTCTCTCAGACAGATTATTTCAATCCAAATTGAAATACGATACTGAAATTTTACATTCAACTATCCTTAAGTGCAGTAAAATGACACACAAGTGGAAGAAATTATGAAAAAAAAGTTACAATACCAATTAGGAGAAGACGGTTGGAAATACAGGCTAACTGTGAAAGCTGGAAATACTTTCCCCCAAAACATTCCATCCCACCACTGGTAAATAGTAGTGGTGAGGCGGGTGGAAAATCCATGTATCCTGCCCAGGTGATGCTACACTAGTAAATATCAATGTTGTACTAACATTAATTTACATGAAGTAGGATATTTAAATATGAATAATTCTGGAGAAATTTTTAAAGTTATCAAAGAACTATATTTCCTTATTTCAAAATGCCAGACTTCAATTGTTTCAAGCTGTCAAAACATTTCTACACTAATGAAATCATCCAGGGCTGTTGGGATTCTTGCCAATTTAGTATACAGAACCCACAGAATCTTAATAGGAAAACTTAACACATGTAGCACAGAACACATAATTTAAAGAACAAAAGATACACATTTCATAACCATATTTCTGTCTGAATCTCTATATATCTATTTGTCCATCTCACTAACTAATAACCAGGGCCGTACATATTGTAATACAAGTAGCATTTTCATTCAAGTCACGAGCAAAATAAGAAGAAATCATCACCGTTATTTAGTATTGTTCTGAGAAGTCCTTTCCAATGTATTTTAATATGACAGTAAGAAATCTAAAAATTAGAAAAGAGGCAGTCAAGTTACTGACATTTAGTATGGTCATCTACCTTGAAAGCATAACAAATTAAAATGATATTACATATTGAAACTAGATTTTGATTAGTTGATCAGTTATAATATATAAAAAATTTAAACAAATTCCTACAACTAAGGAAAAATAGTGTAAAAGTATCCTGCTAAAAAAATGAAGAAAAAAAAAGACAACAAAAGTACCTTACCTTAAATTGTGAAGGATGTAAATTTAAAAAAAAAATCTATAGAACTAATTCA
Source organism: Myotis davidii (assembly GCF_000327345.1). Lineage (NCBI taxonomy): Eukaryota > Metazoa > Chordata > Mammalia > Chiroptera > Vespertilionidae > Myotis > Myotis davidii. Next base: position 490,858 of record NW_006296625.1, on the reverse strand, counting down.
ATAAGATAAATGAAATTTAAGTGGAACACTATCCTTGATTTGGAATTAGAAGACTCAATATCTAAATACAAAAATTGATTTACAAATTTAGCATTAATCTAATGGGAAGCTCTTTAGAATCTTACAGAATTATTCTTTTTTTTTTGAAATATATTTTATTGATTTTTTACAGAGAGGAAGGGAGAGAGATAGTTAGAAACATCGATGAGAGAGAAACATCGATCAGCTGCCTCCTGCACATCTCCCACTGGGGATGTGCCCGCAACCCAGGTACATGCCCTTGACCGGAATCGAACCCGGGACCCTTCAGTCCGCAGGCAGAAGCTCTATCCACTGAGCCAAACCAGTTTTGGCTTACAGAATTATTCTAAAGCTCATCCTGGAAAATAAATAAAGAACAGTTCAAATATATTTGACACAGTAAAGAAATGAGGGACCATTTGCTTTCTTAAGGGTGAATGTATATTTTAAAGTTATAGTAATTAAAACAACATGGTACAGCAGAAAAACAACCTGAAATGAAATGAAACTATAAAAAAACTATTGACATACAGATAAATATGTGAGAAATGTGATATTATAAACCAATAGAAAAATGCAGTTTTATCTATTTAGCATTCCCTTCAGCAAAAATGTATTAAGCAATGACCATTTACCAGGCATTATTTTAGGTATGAGAGAGACAGCAGTGAAGAGATTCGAGTTCCCTGCTGTCTTGGAGTTTACATTCTAACAGAGGAGAGAGGCCATAAACAAATGACAAGTAGATAAACATTCTAGGGAAGGTGGTGATGTGTGCTGTAAAGAACAATAACAGCACAGAGAGGAAGAGGAAGAAAGACTGCTGTTCCAGATGAAGGCACCAGGCAAGGGCCTGTTGGGAAAGTGACCTGAACACAAAACTAAATAGGAAATGGACAGCCTACCCCCAGGGGAGTGGCAAATCAATGGCTGGACCACTGAAGCTGGGACCCCATTAGATAGTCTAACTTTAAGAGACAAAAATATTAAACATCCAAACAATCTAGAACCGTGGTCGGCAAACTGCAGCTCGCGAGCCACATGCGGCTCTTTGGCCCCTTGAGTGTGGCTCTTCCCAAGCCTTAGGAGTACCCTAATTAAGTTAATAACAATGTACCTACCTCTATAGTTTAAGTTTAAAAAGTTTGGCTCTCAAATGAAATTTCAATCGTTGTACTGTTGATATTTGGCTCTGTTGACTAATGAGTTTGCCGACCACTGATCTAGAACATTCAAATCATTAACACCAAACTGAAAGGAGAGGGGGCAGGAAACCTGAAGGCAGCCCCTTTGTTTTCTCCGCAGTCATTACACACTGTTGGTGTCATATATTTCACCCAGAATTTTGAACACGAATAAGTGGCATCTTCTTTCAATCCCTATGCATTTTAAAGTCATTCCACCATTAGACGTTGACAAAAAGAGCAACTATTTTACTTGTTTTCTGGAGAAGATTGGTACAGCATTACAATAAAACATATGTTTTTTAAAAAGCAACATAGATATGCTTTACTCCTTTTGAATTCCTATTAACTCAGTTAGCATTTAAAAAACTTTGAGGTTCTAAAATACTAGTTGTGGTCTCATTAGCTAGCTTCTCTTAGGCATATTTGTAAGGGTTCCACTGTCTATAATGATTTCAAAATTCCCCTCTTCTCTTTTCACCCATCTCACTTTGAAAGCACACCCTGATTTTGGTGATGAGATAAAATTATTTTTATGTTTGCAGTTCTTAGGCAATAGCACCTTCTTTAAACACCTCATTCCCCCAAGTGCTATTTAAGTTTTGCAGTGATTTAACATTCCAGCCTAATTGTTCAGGTTTTAGAGAAGAAATTAATGAAAGGGACAACCATTTAAAGCACAAGAGCTTTGTTCACACTTCATTAAATATTTTAAATGGCTATTTTATTTTATGGCTTTTGAATTCCTTTTGAATTTGAGCTGGCTTGCTTTTTATAACCAGAAATTTTGAATATCTCTGCAAAGAAACCTTGCTGCACATAAATATCTCCTGGTTTATAAATATATGATTCTTATTTCTATTTCCTATTATTCTAAAATGAAGCTAAAATTGAAAATGTGTGTCAAGGTTTAATCATTTTAGTGGCAGGTAATGGAACTCTTCATTAATATGAAAAAGTTTATTTTAATACTTTTCTAAAATTGTATGTAAGTGAACTATGCCTCCTTCCAAAAGTAATTAATTAACTTCAGTATTATACTTTCTGTGCAAAGCAGTCATTGAGAAGTGTTTCAGACAAATTATGTTATTGCTCTAAGGAAACAGTGATTTATCAAAACAAATCTAAAATTCCAATAAAACCACATTGATGCAAATTGATCTGTCATTCCCTATGCAAACTTCAACTTTATTAATGATAGACTGGTTACTTCCTCTCATTAGTTATTGCCTATCAATTGTTAGATCTAGACATTATTTTCACTATCAATTTTAACTTCATATAATTAATCAAACCCAATACAATTTTATCAGGCTGCGTAGAGGCAGCTTTGCAGCAACATTCCTTTTTTCCCTGAGAACTGCCCCTGCAACAGCAGGGTGGGTCTTCAAACATCAATGTGCACAATTTTATCACATCTCTGTCCCTGCAGGGAATTTTTCCAGGCTGGGTTCCTGCTCCATACCTTCACAGTCCCTCTATGTAGGGATACTAGACATCAGCCAGGTAATCAGGGGCACTAGGGCAGGGAGGTACAGCATGCTCATGGATGAGTTTGTCATTTTCTACCACCTTTACACAAGTAGCAGAGAAAACACCCCACTGAAAGAGAAGAGTTTAATAAAGCACAGTTAGGAAGGAAAGCCTTGGGTCCTGATGATATTTCTTGAACTATCCCTGAATCCTCCTGGAACATTCTCTTTCCTTATGCTTGATTCTGATGGATGCACATTTTAAAAACATAATAATGAAAGATATAACCTCATGTTATAAAACATAAACACTTAGCATCAGTTGGGAGGCAAAGTTTTAATATTTTTAATACGGTTTTGGACTTAAACATGAATGCTATGTATTGCCAACCTTATATAATTAAAATGAGATTGTTTTAAGATCATAGCATATAAAAACAAAATTTTAGGTTTGAAAGTGTTATGGAATGAGTGCTTGTGTCCCCTCCAAATTCATATGTTGAAGCCCTTATCCCCAAATGCAGTGTGGCTGTATTTGGACATAAGTCCTCTAAGAAAGTAAATATGGTTAAATGTGGTCATAAGATTGGGGCCTGATCCAATAGAATTAGTGTCCTTGTAAGGAGAGACATCAGAGAGCTCGTTCTGTCTCCCTGCACATGCACCAAGAGAAGGCCATGTGAGGTCATTGGGAGAAAGTGCCTACTTACAAGCCAGGAAAAGAGCCTTTACCAGAAAGAGATCATGCTGGCAAGCCTAGTGCTGAATTCCCAGCCTGCAGAACTGTGAGAAAATGAATCGCTGTTTCCTCCAGTTGTGAAACAAACAGGTCGCAGGGATGTGGTGTGCAGCATGCTGAATACAGTCAATGATACCGTAGCATATATTTGAAGGTTGCTGAGAAAATGAATCTTGAAAGTTCTCATTACAAGAAAAAAATTTGTATTTTTTTTCATAATGTATGCAAGTGTCAAATCATTATATTGTACCACTAAAACTACTATAATGTTATATGTCAATTATACCTCAAATAAATAAATGAATAAATACATTTCTGTTGTTTTAGCCATCCAGACTCTGGTATTTTACTTTGGAAGTGCAAGCTAATTAATACAGAAGGGATCATCTAGTACACACACACACAAACACACACACACAATTACATAACAGAAAACTGAAAACCAGATACAGTAGTTTACCTAAGTTCACACTGTCTTACGGTAAGAAGAGTTAGTTTATAACACTTTCATCCTTACAAGTACAGAGAAAATGCCTGAAGCAGAAATGGTTAAGAAACTAACTTTAAATTTGAAAATTTAATTTAGAAATCATCATTTCTAAATGAAAGCATTTTCTCTTAATTTTCAATAGTGTCTTTCCTGGGTTTAAGCTCAGAGTTCTGATATTCTTTCTATCTTTATAAAAAACTAGGGGCCCAATGCATGAAATTCATGCACAGGGGGTGGGTCCCTCAGCCTGACCTGCACCTCTCCAATCTGGGAGCCCTCAGGGGAGCCCTCTCCAATTCAGGAGTTTCTGTCTGTCTTTGAAGTCATATGAGCGAATTGTCTGAGACCCCAACCCAGTTTGGTTTTGTGCCCACAGAATAGTAGAGGTCTTTTTTTTCCTTCTTTGCTCCATTGGTGAAGATTTCCTAGAAGTTGCAGGATATCTTCCTTTTAATTTTTCCTCAACACTCTGACTTTACTTATGTCTCTCACCTTTGCTTTTCCTCCATCCCTGACCCACAATAATAACTTGCTCCAGGCTCACTTTGATCTAGTGTCTAGGTCAGCCGTGGGCAAGCTACGGCCCGTGGGCTTGCCACCAGAACTACCATTCCCAGCATTCCTCGGCTCCCGATTCCCATCCAGGGGCTGCCATCAGAACTACGATTCCCAGAATTCCTGGTGCTCCCCGCACTCTTGGTTTTTGCTTCTGGTCCAGGGGCTGCAGAAATGAAAAGGACTGGGAACTTCAGCTGCTCCCAGGCCAGGCTGACAGGACCGAACACTCCAGTGGCGTCCCCGGGGCCCTGGCTGCTCGGTGCCTGCACACGTGCGTGCTGCCTACAGACCCGCCATCTTTGATGGGTTAATTTGCATATTCACTCCTGATTAGCTGTGGGTGTTGTAAAGAGACGGTCGATTTACATATTTGTCTATTATTAGTATAGATAATACCTGGGGACAAGCTCAGTGGACTCCCCCTATATCACATGTCCTTTCTTCCCAGAGGAGCAGGGAACCATATCTTAACTTTCATGAAAGACAGTATCAATTGTAGATGATAAAGAAAATTTTATGATCTTAACCTAGTTCTTGATATATTAATAAATCTAACACAATTCAGAAAATCTATTTCTTTCTAACAAAACCTGTATTTCAAAAGCATTTACTTGCTGAAGACAATAATACAATTGTCAGTTCTGAGACTCGAAAGCAAAACAATGAAATTTTTTGTAGTAGCTGTATACTCACCTTCTCCTTCTCTAGGCACTAAGTATCATGGCTTGGCTTTGAAGACAGAGGCATGCAAGGCAACATAATTTAAGGGAGAAATTATAATAAATCATATATATGTGTTTGAAATATAATCTCCATTCATTCCATTAGCAAAAACTGGGACTGCTATTTCAGTCATTTTACTTTCCATGGTTCGAAGAATAGTTGGTGATATTGAAAAGGTCTTGTGGGTGATTATCATGGCACATTAGAGGATTATGAAGCAACTAAGTCCAAAAATACATTTGGATAAAACTCAGGAATGGAATGAGACTCAGTGAGTGAGGGAGAGTATCTGTTAAGCTCATTCCTTGATGAGGGATTAAAGATCTGTATTTAAACTATAGCCAAATATCCCCATAACTTTATCAAATGACCTGTCTGAAGTCCATTAGAATGTCTTATATTAATACCAAGCTGCATCTTATATTGTAGGCTTCTTGAGTGTAGCCGCTTATTATGGGCACATGTATCATCCATTACTTGAACTGTTGATTTATTTGGCATGTCAACAAATGGCAGAGTAAAGAGCGTAGATAGTTTCTACTACATGTATTCCTGGAAATATTTTCTCTAAGAAAATGTTTTACCAAACCCCAAATGGTTTGGATTTATGTTTTTGAAGATCAAGTTTAAAGTAATAACACTGAATTCCCCACATAAATCCTCTATATTAGAAATGACAAGGAGGTGAAAATAAACAAAAGTAGTTGGGAGAATTCCAGTTGCAATCTTCTTCCACAAGCTGTATTGGTAAAATAAACTACCACTAATGATTCTCCACCTGACTTAGGGTAATGCCCTTGAATTATAGTCACTTGGATGACCATTTTTAGAAAATAAAGCGCTTCCAAAAATCATAATGGAAATGTGAACTATTAAAATTTCTTGAACAGTATTCATTTGATCAATGACAATGTAAAAAAAAAGTTAATCTGTGACCATTTAACTTAAATAATATACAACATGCATATCTAAGCCATACATTTCATAAGAAATCCAATTTTAAAACTGTAAGGAAATATCCTCAACCCTAGCATTATTTCAAAATTTAGACACACTCCCCTATGTACCAAACTGTATAAACCTTAGTATTTGAAATTAATTATAAACCTGGAAAAGAATAGCTATTTATGTAGGTTCAATCTACAACTTATTCGAAGCTTTCACTCTTTAGAAGCTCTAAGTAAACATGGCCAACTGGACTAATTTGTGCTTGTTTTGTCCTCTTTTTACCAAAGAGAGGAAGAAGAAACAGAGATCTTTTACACCATGATTGATTCCTACCCAGGAAGTCTTCCCGTTTAAACAGTCAAGATGCCAATCACATCAAAATAGCAGGGCTCCTGTTGATGTTTCTATTCTCCATGTCATGAACTTTGGTCTTGAGAACAGATGTCAGCACAGATCCCACCTGGAGCTTCCCCTCTCCTGGTGCTGAAAACCAGGACAGTAAATATGTAAAGTCGCAGAGCAAAGGGGCCTTGAGAGACCTTGTGGCAAGTTAACATCTGAGACCTGCAGGCAAAAGGGTCTTCTTTTCTTTTCTTTAAAATATCGGGGGCTAAAACTCAAAAACCTCTCTTTATAGAGCATTCTGGTGCCATAACCACCTGAACATCACAAATCAGGTTTCCATATGACTAATCAGCATCTCAAGTGATATTATTAAATCCGATTCTTCCTTAACCGTCTTCTGTGTATTTAGATAAGAAGAATCTGATTAAAGTGCACTTGCTCATTTAAATTCCAATTAGCAGTCCACTGAAAATAAAATGTAATTATTTGAAAATAAAAAGCACCTTCTCTGGATAAGCTTTGGCTCTTATGCACAGCATTCCTGTTGCAGGCTGGCACCTATGGCCCCTGGAAAGTGGAAAGCACACGGCTCTGCCAGTCAAGGAAACCACAGATGTCACACCATCTCCCTGGGGAGCACTGGGCAGGTATTCGAATTTGACCTCTCTGAACTTCCATGTTCCGTCTTACGCAAGGAGGCTGAATTGGATAATCCTTTAAACCTCTTTGTTTAATATCACGTTCGGAGTAAAGGATAATGAACAGATTAACATACTTTGTGTGTGTTTTGGTGGCTAAAAGAAATTTCTTCATTCTGTAAATTCCCATTACAATCGAGTCCACCTGATCTACGACAGTGGTTCTCAACCTCTGGCCCTTTAAATACAGTTCCTCATGTGGTGACCCAACCATAAAATTATGTTCGTTGCTACTTCATAACTGTAATGTTGCTACTGTTACGAATCGTAATGTAAATATCTGATATGCAGGATGGTCTTAGGTGACCCCTGTGAAAGGGTCGTTGGACCGCCAAAGGGGTCGCGACCCACAGGCTGAGAACCGCTGATCCATGACTTCCCTAAACTATAGTGCTCTATTTGTCTTCCTTGTCCTAATTTTTACTTTTCACTTGAGTGGGAGACTGAAACTCTGCTACTAAACTGAACATCCTTGTAGGTAGGGATTGGGCCTGATATCATCCCTGATTCCTTTCCAATATTTAGCCTAGTAGTTGGCACAGCATGGGCTCATCTTTGATGGATAAATGAATGCTGAATAAACTACACTCAACTTTGGGGATATTCATTATAGATGCAGTCATTTGTGTGACCTAAAAAAAGTACAAAGGAGCTGGGTTTTGGGATGCACTTCTAAAAAAAGACGTGTTCAAATAAATGGGAAAGTAAATGGAACAACATTAGACATTTAAAAAAAAAACACATTCAGATGTTCTGGGTAAATTGACATAAAATTCTGTTAGAAATTTAAAGGTTTCTTTTTAATATACAAAGACAAGTGACTCACATAGCCTTGAGGCAGTCTCAAAAATAAAGTCTGCAATTTAAAGGAAGTCATTTATAAAAATAAAGCAGTTACTATATTCCTTTCAGTATGCCTTGAAAAAAAAAGAGCCCTAGATAAAAGAAACCAAATTTAGGTGAGGCTGGTAATTCTGACCCTGTAAGAGACCCTTTATTTCTGTATTCATTTTAGATCTTTAAATATTATTTATGATCAACATGCAATATTTTGTACAAAAATATGTTTTAAAGTGTTCTTAGATATGATAGCCTTTTGTATTATCATAAATGTTTTAGAGTACATTTCATGAAGCCTTACAAGACTATGGCCTAATATTATTAACACCATCAAACTTGGAACAAGCCCAGTCCCATTGTATCCCTAGGTCTGCTCTTCCAATCTCACTTTGTGCCCCTCTAACTCTACTTATAGTGCTCTGGTCACCCAGAACCACAGAATACGCTCCTGCCCACTTGGAAGCTTGCTGCCCTCCGGCTGGGAACACCAGCATACTAGAGAAGCATCCTGTTTAATTACCAAAATAATACATGCTTATTATGGCAATTCAAACAAGAGCAATGTTCAAGTGGAATAGGCTTCTCCTCCTCCACTCCAGTCCAGTCCCACTTGTATAATGAACCGCCAATGACAAGTATGAGTGTGTTCTTCAACACTTCTCCCATTGTTTGTACACACCCTTCGGTGCAGGGTTCATATCGAGCTGCTGGCAAATCAGCTGCTTCGCGCCAGGATCCCTTTTGCTAGACTTGTAGCTGTGCTTTACAAGTTGATTAACAATTATAATAATTTGAATCAGTTCTGTTTAGGCACATAGATAGAATAGTCTATTAACAACCAGATCCTATATGTAGATGGTAACGCAGAAGATACTTTCTTCACTTGAAATGTATTTTTGATATGCTTTCTAATAATATATAATAATGTAATAAAAGCTCATCTTCATTATGAGCTTATAGTGGGCCAGTCACAGTGCTAAGTTTGTTTATCAAGGTTCACCCATTGGACAGGTGATTATTTTAATAGCTGCGAACAATTCGAAGGATGCCACAGTAGGACAGTAACATAATTCACTCAGTCATTTTCCTCCTGGTGAGGATTCCAATTTATTGCAGTAGATATCCTTCTACAAAAATCACTAGATATTGCCACCATATTTCTGTTAGAAATATTCCCATAAATGGGATAACTAGGTCAATTTTTTTTTCATTTTTTAAATGTCCAAAGAACTTGGATGGAATTTTGAGATATAAATAAGATAAAGGCATGGCAGCAGAAAACAACATGATGTGGCCACGTTACAATCGTGGACTCAGGCCCAGTAAAGCTGGTGGAATTATTTGGGGGTTTACTGAAGGCAAGCGAGTGTGGATCTTGATGTCAAGTAGAAGAATTTAGATTTGCTGTTCTAGGAAGCAAAGAACCATTTAAAACTATTATTGTAACATTTGCAATAACGAGACAAATGATTAAGCAACCTTTCAGAATTGGAAGAAGACACACCAGCGGTCTGCTGACCCACACATATTTGAGCTTGAGCGTGGTGTTCTTTTCCAGACCATATGGACTCTGGCAGTCTTCGTTTCCTCAGGAACTCCTTGAGTAACAGAAGTAGAACAACCCACTGTTCAAATGCAAATGCTTTCTCATCAACTCAAAATTGCTCCTTTCATCAAGTTTGAGAAATAGAACAACAGCACAAACCCTCTAAGGACACAATAATGACATGCCACAGGCAACTTCCTATTCCCTGACCTTCCTTCTCTGGTCATAGACTGAACCAGAGAGGCTTCTGGGGCAATCAGCTTTGAGCCCCTGACTAATACGCACACACGCTTCCCTGTCTGAACATATCTTTATTTTCAGCCCTAGCAGATTCTCCTGGAGTGATTGTGACATTCTGTATTCCTCCTCAACCAATAGGTCCAAGTGAAGGTGGCCACAGCACAAAAGGCCAGGCCTCTGTGCCTCTGTGGTGCTTGGCAGTTCACATGGGCACTTTGATGTGTATAACTTCAGTTCTAACATAAAAATTGGTCCATCAGAAAAAAATGTGGAGTTTATAGTGGAAGCAAGATAATCTATCATCTCCACCATACACACAAATCTAACTACTCCATCTTTTTCTTTTTTACTACCCTGAACACAGTAATATACTCTGTAGATCCATCTTTTGCCCTCTTCTTCAAATATTTTATAGGTGATCTCATCTACTCCCAGGGCATCAATATCACTTTTTTTAATCTTCACCTGAGGATATGTTTACTGATTTTAGAGAGAAAAACATCGATGTGAGAGAAACATTGATCAAGTTGCCTCTTGTACGTGCCAGAACCAAGGGCCAAACCTATTACCTAGTTATGTGCTCAGACTGGGAATTGAACCCAAGACCCTTTAGTGTATAGGACGATGCTCCAACCAACTGAGCACACTGGCCAGAGCCAATATCACTTTTGAGTCAAGGACTCCAAAATCTCCAGACCCAAATTCTCTTCTGTGTTCCATACCCGTACTTATGATTCCTTATCGGACACCTTTACTGAGTTGAAAGCAGTTTCACCCAGCAGTAGCATTTCATGATAATTGAGGGACATTGTCCATTCCAATGCATTGGTACCTCATTCTAACTGTCAGTGCCCATTCTGAATGGTGGCTAAAATTACTTTCATAGCATGCCTGGTCACAGCATTTCAAACTTTGCATGTCCCAACCTGAACTTCTTAATTATTCTTACTACTTGAAATTCCACACAAATGTTTCCTGATTCCATCCATCAGAAACATGTCGGAGCACATGTTAGATAAGGAATAAGATAGGAGAGCAGTTCAGATGTTATTTGATTTAAAAAAAAACTTAGATATTATGATCTATTCTCTGTGTTAGACACTGTGGACACCATGGAATAAAAATCTGGTACCTCTCTACTAGAAAGATTAAACATTAAATAAAAAACTGCAGTAGTTAGGGTTAACAGATATAGCATACCTAGTTAAATTTGAACCTGAAAGGGCGAGGGCTACGGCCTCCATCTTACCCCGGATCATCCATTTTGGGGCAGCAGCCTTAGCCATGTGCTCGGCAAGAAGCTTCTTCCCAGAAGCCCAAGCCTCTGCTAGCCACACCTAGGATTTCTTTAAACTAACCAATGATAATCAAGGGAAGTGCGCGCCATAGATACGACCACATTCTATGTAACAAGACACTGACTTGCGCCTGGCCAATCGGCAGGGCCCACAGTCCTCTCTCCTCCCCTTACTCCAACCTCCTTATAAAACCCCTCTCCCCACAGAGCTCACTCTCTCTCTGCTGCTTGCCACTGTGTTAGTGAGTGTGGTCGGGGAGCCGAGCTAGCTCGAATAACGACTCTTTGCTTTTGCATCGGACTCGGCTGGCTCCCTGGTGGTCTTTTGGGGATCCTGAAATCTGGGCTTAACAGAACCAATGAATAACAAATATTTTTTTAGTAAAAGCATGCCCCAAGTGTTGCATGGGATGCACACTAAAAAAAGTGTATATATCTGAAATTCAAATTTTTATTTGCTAAACCTAGCAATCCTAAATGTAACAAATGATGACATATGCTAAAATAAAGGTATTCTTTAGAGAACTACTGCAAAAAAGAAAGACAAAAACTGTCTGGA